>NC_073691.1:6156325-6211217 GCF_029784155.1 Uranotaenia lowii
AGCTCAGAATTTCAGGAATTGTAGTTCAAACAATGGCAAAGAAGTTTGTAGAAAATTGTGACGCGATACGAGTTGACTGTGATGAGTTATTCGCTATCGAGTGTGTAATTTTTTTCGAATTTCATCGATATATCGTGAACGGTGTATAGGTAGATTATAAGTACTAACTTGATCGCATTGTCACACAATGAGAATAACAGATAGAAAGTTTGTGTCCTCGGCAAAGTCTAAATGCCCCGCGATAATGTTTGTAAGAGCCTTTTTCGCAACTTTTCCGAGGACATAAACTTTCTATTTGTTATTCTCATTGTGGGATGATGCGATCAAGTTAGTGAGATTATTAGCCCATACACCACGATACCTCCAAGAAGTGCCAAAAAAATAAACAAATTCAATCGCGGATAATTCATCACAGTCAATTCGTATCGCGTCACAGTCTTCTACAAACTTCTTTGTCATTGGTTGAACTACAATTCCTGAAATTCTAAGCTTTCTAGCACACTGGAAACATATTTTAGAACACAAAGAGTGAAAGTATGTCGATTTTTCATAGATTTGGCCGAATATCTTCATACAAATTTCAAGTCCTTTGCGCCAGCTCGTGCTTCTTCCAAATGACCTGAAACTTTCAGAAAGTCATTTTTTCACCAATCTAGGGGGTGCCGCGTGGATACGGATTTTTTTTTGTTATGGACCAGTCTACTAGTCAGTCGTCTATTGGACCAGCCAACTGATGCAACAACAATCGCAAGTGTGAGCAAAAGATATACCGTAAAGAATTTCCGTCTTTATTTCTCATAATGTTTCACATGGAACAGAAAGAATGCAAAAGCCTTAACCCTCATCCGCATTAGATTTCATTACCCTAATCAGCACTAGGAGTGTCATTTTGACACTCCAAGCTAAAATCGTCATAACTCTCTTTATATTTAACCGATGACAATGAAACTTATATCAAAAGAAAGCTTGTAACGTCAGTAAAATATGTTTAGAACATTATATATAGCTAAAGCTTCTAGTTTTCTCGTTATTCAGCATGAAAGAAAAAAAATCCGAAAAAACATGCCTCAGGAAAACTGCTGTAGTTCATATGTTACACGTCCAAAAAAATATTTGCCTTATGCATATATGCATATGCGCATATGAAAGCTGAAGTTAATGTCTACATCATGGAACAAAGAAATATTTTTTTAAATTTTTTTTAATGAAATGGTCACAAAAAGTTCAAAAAAGTGGTCTGAAAAACCTACTTTTCATTCGATTGCTAGTAAATACTGTTTGAGCGATGGAAGAGTATTTTAAAAAATATGACTACAAACTTTATTGAAATTCTAACATTTTGCTGTCTTTAGATTTTTGATGCAACAAAAATTGAATTTACTAGAATTTTTCTAAGTTGGCTACTTTGCGCGATTTTTTCACTAATTGAAATTTCATCTGTTTTTGTGGTCCTCCGTCAGGTTGTACCCGGATTTTCAGTGCTTTTACTTTGTTTGGACCAATCAAAAGTATATTCATTGGAAAGCACATCTAATCTACATTCTAGTGAGGTGCAACAATTCACGCTGTAAGATTTCACAAAAATATGAAAATTATAAACGTAAAATCATTCCTGAATTTCTAGAACTACAAGCAGCGGTCCAGCAAAACGTGTTTGTTTGCTCTCCGAGTAGGTACGGTGGGTGGTGATTCGGGCAGAGAGCGAATCCGACAGACGAAATAATGATGCGTGTCGTGACTAGCAAATGCAAACTACTATCAATAGAATATTTACAACCAAGAAATGCACGACACGCATCATTATTTCGTCTGTCGGCTTCGCTCTCTGCCCGAATCACCACCCACCTTACCTACTCGGAGAGCAAACAAACACGTTTTGCTGGACCGCTGCTTGTAGTTTTAGAAATTCAGGAATGATTTTACGTTTATAATTTTCATATTTTTGTGAAATCTCACAGCGTAAATTGTTGCACCTCACTAGAATGTAGATTAAATTCCCTTTACAATGGATATAGTTTTAATTGCTTCAAACGGCGAGAAAGCACTGAAAATCCGGGAACAACCTGACGGAAGACCACAAAAACAGATGAAATTTCAATTAGTGAAAAAATCGCGCAAAGTAGCCAACTTTGAAAAATTCCAGTAATTTCAATTTTTGTTGCATCAAAAATCTAAAGACAGCAAAATGTTAGAATTTCAATAAAGTTTGTAGTCATATTTTTTAAAACACTCTACCATCGCTCAAACAATATTTACTGGCAATAGAATGAAAAGTAGGTTTTTCAGACCACCTTTTTGAACTTTTTGTGACCATTTCATTAAAAAAAATTTAAAAAAATATTTCTTTGTTCCATGATGTAGACATTAACTTCAGATTTCATATGCATAAGGCAAATATTTTTTTGGACGTGTAACATATGAACTACACCAGTTTTCGTGAGGCATGTTTTTTCGGATTTTTTTTCTTTCATGCTGAATCACGAGAAAACTAGAAGCTTTAGCTATATATAATGTTCTAAACATATTTTACTGACATTACAAGGTTTCTTTTGATATAAGTTTTATATGAAGTTCATAACAATTCAAACGACATAAATGGATTTTACTTTCGGAGTGTCAAAATGACACTCTAAGTCGGAAAAGGGAGTTTTTTTGTCCAGGCTTCCAGGGTTCGTCCATAAATAAAGTAAAGATGCAAAATTAAAGAACTTTTGAATTCATTTAGGGTCCCCGAAGAAATTTTTGTTTTTTGATGCTTCTGAAAAAAGTTACAAGCATTCAAACTTGAAATAGTGTCAAAATGACACTCTAATGCGGATGAGGGTTAAGGTAGCATTTTTTCACATTTTTTGTGAACAATCGCAAACGTTCTCACTAGTTGATTCTTCTTTGTAAACTCTTAAAAGATAATAGTTCCAAGGTCGATGGATACACTTTTAAAAGCTAATGTTAGTGCTTCAGATTTCGGTTAGGTTGAAAGTTTTTCCGTCAATTCGCTTCAGTGACTCGATTGATTGTCACCGATATTAATACTGTAATTTATGATCTAGTTTCGTCGTGTGAAAATTTCCGTTCTCGGTTCATTCATCACCATCCAAAATACTTTCGCGCAAAGTGTGACTTTCTGCAGAAAGTTTCCAAGTTCAGCAATCCATCAATGAGCTGTGGACCACCGGAATCAGACCGCAACTTTTTCTAGTGGATAAACAAATCGTATGTAGGTAGCCCACCGCTTAAAAGCAACCGGTTTCCGTTATTTCTCGGCAATAAATACCGAAGAGAGTCTCTTTCGTTTTTCCCCAGCTCTGCTAGCGGCCGGCAGCCGCAAGGGTAGCTTCATTTCCCTGATTTGGTCCCATCAACAACAGCAAAACAGTTCTGAAACGGAATGAGAAAAAAAATCAGAGCCCCTCGACGACTCAATGGACTCAATTAACCACCGTAGTAGCTACGGCAAAGTTACCTGTAGATTATCGATGAAAACTTGAGCCGGTCAGTCCCGAACCAATTCGCGAGGCCAGCAGCAGTGAGGCATAACGAGAAATGCTCGCTTTGAAGTATTTTTTTCTATAAGTATTATTTAAGAAAAAGTGATGGTCTTTTCATTTCGTGAATGGTCACAACATCATGGTCCTAAGATTTTGCTGTTCGTCTTTCGTTTTAAGTTTTTAGACAACGGCAATGCACAATCTAGGGAATGTGAGCTTTCCATACCCGAGTTTTACGTTTCAATAAACTTGAGGCTTATTTCAGCTCGGATTGGTTTCTTTTGGTTAACTTTTTCACTAACCAATGCGAATGTCTAATGGGGCGAAATATAACCATTTTTACCATAATCTTTTTTTTCACCCGATTTCGTAGATTTAAATTAGATTAGTTATTTGACATGCTAAAATATAACATCATATCACGAGAAAGTCTTTTCCAGCTATTTATGTCGCATCCGTTCGTTTTAATGGAAGATAGAACTGATGAGAAAAAGAACTTTAGATAGATTTCGGGAACTTTGGATAGATTGTATTTCGCCTTTAACTACCAACTTTGATCACTACATCCAAAGTTCAGACTCTACTACAACCATGAATAATCAATATCATACCGTAATTGGCATAAGAAAAGAACGCGAGCGGGGATGATTTTGCCGTTTTTGCAGCAGCACGACGATGTTCCGCTATTTTGGCCAGATTTGCCAAAGCATCATGCCACTATTCTAAAAGTGTCCTGGAGTGGTATGAGGCCAATTCTGTCCATTTTGATCCACAAACTGGACAAACTGGAGCAATAATGAAACGGAAACTTCGTAAGAGCAAGAAGACAGTTAAAGACGAGAAGGACATGTTAGGAAAATGAAAAAAGAAACTAAGAAACTGGTACCGGATGACACTGTAATGATTTTGATGGAGGGCATCAAGCGGCATGCGTTGGCAGTATCATTGTGTGAAAAGCTATTCACGGTTTAATCCTTAATAAAAATCACAAATTAGGATATCTTTTATTTAATTTATGAAATTTGTCTTTATAAAAACCTACATTAAAATCAAAATACTTGCAAAAAAGACTTGAATGGTTTAAGGGAGTCATCAGAAGGCCATATGCCAAATTTGAGCGGAATCGGACAACAGGAAGGGGTTGCAATGAATCTCAAGTGTGAAAGGGATTCTGAGACATACCCCCTTATTCTGCGCCGCGCGTGAGGTGACGATAGTCGAGTCGAGTCGGAGTCACGTGAGTCTTGTCACCTTTTTCCCGAAGCCGGTGTGACAGAGGTTTATGCCCAGCTGACTACTAGATTGGGATAAGAACTCAAAAAGTTCATTCTAAAAGACGTTTCTCACCTAAAGCGACTACTGGAATCGGGTGACTAGGGTGATTCGACTGTCTTCACCTCACGCGCGTCGCAGAATAAGGGGGATAGTGTTCTAAAGAAGCATAAAAAACTGGGTTTTCATCATACATTTTTTTCTTTACCAATAGATTGCTTGATTATGTAGATTTTATTAAAAAATCAATTAAGACTAACATTTCACCTGAAGACTGCAACTCGATTGGACTTAAAACAAAAGAGTTATGGCTGTTCAAAGATTGTATTTTTGTAGTAAATTATCGTTTAATACACAATGAGTACATTTTACTCATTGCATTTTATAGGACAATTTGTAACCAAAATACAATCTTTGAACAGCCATAACTTTTTTGTTTTAAGTCCAATCGAGTTGCAGTCTTCAGGTGAAATGTTAGTCTTAGTTAAAATTTTAATAAAATCTGCATAACCAAGCAATCGATCGGTAAAGAAAAAAAATGTATGATGAAAAACCAGTTTTTTATGCTTCTTTAGAACACTATGTCTCAGAACCCCTTTCACACTTGAGATTCATTGCAACCCCTTCCTGTTGTCCGATTCCGCTCAAATTTGGCATTTGGCCTTCTGATGACTCCCTTAAACCATCCAAGTCTTTTTTTTGCAAGTATTTTGATTTTAAAGTAGGGTTTTATAAAGACAAATTTGATAAATTAAATAAAAGATATCCTCATTTGTGATTTTTATTAAGGATTGAATCGTGAATAGCTTTTCACACAATGATACAAACAATATGTTTTGTTCAGCAAAGTTGAAGTGCACAAAAATCCGCATCTTTTGATGGCATTGGTATCAAAAATATTGTACGCTTGGTACACATTTTGGTCAGTTGAATAGAAAATTTTTGTACCAAATTTTTTCTTTTTTTGGAAATAGGTTGCTAGTTTTACATTTTTATGCAAATTTGGTTTATTTTTCATTTTTTAACTCAAACAAAATTAAAAATATATAAAATATATAAATTTCATGAACATTTTTGGACCCAGAATTTATTTAAAATCAAATGTTTTGAAAGTGGACTTTTTTCAAAGATCGCGCTTGCGGAACCTCTAAACATGATTTTTTTTAGTCAACCCCATACAAAAGTTTGTTTTGCACATCCTAATCTACCATTTGGAGGGTGATTCCCCAGATTCCCAGAAGTTATGCAATTTTGGGACACCCTAGTGCTCAAGAAAGGCGGAGAAATTGTAGCAAAGGCCAAGCAACGTGGTGGTTTGTACGAACTGGAAGTTTTCGTTGAGCAGATGTCGGTAAATGCATGTGAGGCGAATCTAAATGTTCTTTGGCACCGTCGCCTGTGCCATCTGAGCCTACAAGGCAAACAATAGTGAAGAACAATCTGGCTACCGGAATGGACATCAAAGCAAATCGTCTGGAGTTTTGCGATGCCTGTGTGCGTGGGAAAATGTATCGAGAGCCATTCAACGGTACCCGAATCAGAGCAACGAGGTCATTGGAGAGAATCCATTCGGATGTATGCGGCCCTATTGATCCCCCAGCCTGGGACGGATCAAGGTTTTTCGTCTCCTTTATCGATGACCACACACACTTTGCCGTGGTTTATTTGATGCGCCGGAAGTCTGAGGTTTTCAAGAGCTTTCGGGAATACGAGGCAATGGCAACCGCCATGTTTAACACGAAGATTTCCAAACTTACCATGGATCAAGGATGTGAGTATCTTTCGAATAGTCAAAAAGATTTTTACTCGCAGAAAAGGATCCAGATCGAGCCAACGGTTGCATACACGCCCCAGCAGAACGGGGTGGCTGAACGGTTCAACCGAACAGTTATCGAGAGAGTCCGAACAGTACTGATTGAGTCCATGGTTCCGAAAGAGATGTGGCCGGAAGCTGTGCTGTCGGTGGTCTATGTGGTGAATCGAAATCCTACCAAGGCACTACTGAACACAACCACGCCGGCTGAATGTTGGTATAGCAAGAAACCGTCGCTAGGCAAAATCAAAGTTTTCGGCTGTAGGGCTTACGTGGGTTCCAAATCAACAGCGGAAGAAACTAGACGACAAGAGCCGCGAAATGGTCATGATCGGTTATGCGCCGAATGGCTACCGGTTGTGGGACAAGCAAGCTCGCAGGGTGCGAACTGCTCGAGACGTACGGTTCGATGAAATGAGTTTTCCATATGCTGAAGTCAAGAAAAGCTCCAAGTCGCTGTTGGTCGTGCAACTCCCTTCCGAGCGAGAGGGGGATGAGCTTGAGGTTCCAGGTCAAAGCGATAGCAATATTGATGTCGCTGTCAAAGATCCCATTGATGAGGAAGAGGATGAAATATTCGAACCAGCTTGTGAGGATTCGAGTGCAGAGAACGCAACACCAGGAGCGCTCCCTTCGCACTTAGAACAGCACGAGTCCGGAGGACAAACGTTGCTGAGGTGCAGCGAACGGGAGCGCAGACTCCCTGGTAAGTTCCTCAATTTTTTTTACCAGTTATTGTGCAAATTCTGCTGGCCCACTCTCTACAGATATACCGCAATCTTTTGGCGATATTTATGACCGAGATGATCGATGCAACTGGTTGAAGGCTGTGGACGACGAATTGCAATCGTTAAAATCCAATCACGTGTGGGATCTAACGCCGTGTCCACGAGGAGTGAAGCCTTTGAAATCCAAATGGGTCTTCTGCCTGAAGGAAGATGAAGATGGTCGTCCGGTTCGATTCAAAGCCCGCCTGGTGGTGAAGGGCTACTTGCAGAAACCAGGGATCGATTATGACGAGACTTACGCACCAGTGGCCAAACTTCCAACAATGAGGACCGTGCTGGCCATAGCTGTTCAAAAGGGCTACCACATTCACCAGATGGATGTGAAAACGGCTTTCCTTCATGGCGAACTTAAGGAAAGCATTTACATGACTGTCCCCGATGGTGTCAAGGCACGTCCGAATATGGTTTGTAAGCTGCTTAAGTCGCTTTATGGTTTGAAGCAGTCTCCGAAATGCTGGAATCAGAAATTTAATCAACAGTTGCTCAAGATGGGATTCGTCCGCTTACTTCACGATTATTGTTTGTACGTGAAAGTGATGGAGGATGATGTCTGGTATCTGATCCTGTACGTTGATGATTTGTTAATCATTGGCCGGAAACGTGATACAATTTTGAAGCTGAAGAAGGACCTATCTCAAGCGTTCCAGATGACGGATTGTGGCGAGGCTCATCACATTCTTGGCGTGAAGATAACCTACAATCGAGAAGGTGGTGTCCTTAGGTTGTCTCAGGAAGCGCACGTAACAAGGATCCTAAATCGTTTTGGGCTGCAAGATTGTAATCCTGTGAAAACCCCAATGGAGAAAGGCCAACAATTAACGAAAGAAGGAACACCGACTGATGAACCGTATCGTGACTTATTCGGCACCTTGATGTATCTGATGCTGTGTGTACGGCCGGATGTTTGTTTTCCGATTGGTTACATGGGAAGGTTCCAGGAGAATCCGAATACAGAACACTGGCAATGTTTGAAGCGGATTGTACGGTACTTGTGATGCACCGGGCAAATGGTTTTGGAGTTCACCAGAAACAAGAATGCACCGAGAGTCGTGGGGTATGCAGATTCCGATTGGGCTGCTGATGCTGTGGACAGGAAATCGATTAGTGGCTTCATCTTTAAAGTTTTTTAATGCACAGTGTCCTGGTCCAGCAAGAAACAGACAACCGTGGCAACATCATCGAGCGAGGCCGAATATGTGGCGCTGAGCAGTGCGCCGGCAGAGGCTATTTTGTTGAATGGTCTTCTGGATGATCTTCATATCACATCGGAAGCACCACCTGTAATTTTCGAGACAACCGTGGCTGTATAGGAATGGCCAAGAACCTTGAGACGAAGCGGAGTAAACACATCGACGTGAAACATCATTTTGTAAGGGACCACATTGCGGAAGGAAGGCTGAAGGTCGAAGCTATCGGTACTAGAGAACAAATTGCCGATATTTTTACGAAACCATTAGAAGCTATCCAGTTCCATAAACTTCGTAGTTTCCTTGGGTTGAAAAATTGAGAGGGGGTGATATCATAGCAATCGGTGATTTATAAGTTTGTTATAAAATCAAGATAAACATTATAAAAAAAATAGGCATGACATTTTCGGTGTCGCAAGAATTTCATGATCGCCCTTTATATCACAAGCCCATTTTTATTATATATTCAACCAAAAAGTTTAGATGTATAAGCCAGCCATTAATATTGTGAACTCTCATCATATAATCTTTCCATGTTCTTACGCTTTTGATTACGAGAACCAAGAACTGCGCAAGTACCTAATGCAAATCAACCGAAACCCTCGCGTTGTTGTTGTGTAGGAAATTCCTTAGATAACGAACAATGCGTATCTAAATACCTACTGCTCCACTCTAGCAGCAAATCCAACAAGTGTGTAACGTGTGGTTCGATGATCGCCCATATAATTCCACCCAAATACCGGCGTGTTAACAGACTTCCTTACTCATCATGTGAGTCACAAACAAAAGTGGCTGGCTGCTTCATCATATGGTGGCGTAGTTTGGCACAGACTTGAGCAGATACCTTCTCACTTGGCTGTATGAACATGACGGCATAAAGGCGGAGGAAAAATGTTACCATTCACTCATTCGATGGCAAACTGCTGCGTTGTTCGAATTTGAGTCAGACACTTTTCGTGTTTTAAGTCGATTTTGATAAGAGGGCACTGGGGAGTAATTTACTACACGGAGATTTGAACTCGGTTAGCTTCCAGTTTAGGGTTTTTTAGCTAAACAGGATGTGAGGATTTTTTGTGAATTGCATTGTGTCTACCTAGTTCCAAGAAAAAAAAAATTATCCAAAATTTTCTTTTGTGCTAACTTGTTGAAAAAGACATCTTAATCAAGCACAACAAATCGTCAACTGACTGAAAGATATCGTGTCTTGAAACATTGCTTTCCCAATTCCTTCCGTCTCTCGAGGAAATAAACAGCTGATTTCACACGCCGAACCACTTTCGGTATACTTTTTTATAGCTTTCGCGTGCCAACTAATAATCGTGGACCACCCTCGCCAATAGCAAATAGCAACAACAACAGGAGCAACAATTACTGCCGATGGAAAACCCTCTCTGAAGACATCGACAGCAAAGAGAATGTAGTGGCCCAAAGATACTATATACTACAACAGCACAAAGTACGACGCGTCAACAATAAATAATAACGCCATCAAGCGGCTGATTTCCGCACTTCCCTCACTAATTAGAGACATGCTGCTGCTGTTGTTGTTATTGTTGTTGTTGGATAAGCTGACGTTAAATTAAATAAGCTAGAAATTGAAACTCTCACGGATTGGCGCCGGAGGAAGGAGGAAGTAAATTTCGCCGCGTGGGGCGATCATCAATGAAACCGATCCGCGATTTATACGTGAAAGCTCTTTCAATCGTTTTTATCATTCGATTAGTCACCGGTATCGTTAAAATTATGGCGATTAATGACGCGCGTTTTCTCGCGAGGTGTGTTTTGGGTTTGTAGCATTTATGCAGCCTGGCCGGGGGGAAATTTTGTTGATCGTAAAATGGAAGTGTTACAACAATATGATCTATTGACGATTGAATTAACGATCGGAAGTCATGTCTGAATATATTTATTTAAACCAATTTCTACGTTGGACATTTTGGTGACTTCTGTGGAACATTTTTTTGGACATGATAGAACTTTTATCCAAAAGTTATTTATCGAACTACATTGTATATTAGGCTAGAAGCGAAAAGGGTCAAGTCGAATTAAATTTAGTATATTGGCACGAAGACTGACCTGCGCAAAATCTAAGCTCAATTGTACTTAATTTAAAATTATTTTTTTAAATTTTTATTTTTTTTTCAATTTGTCATTTTTGATATCCTTAATATTTTTTAAATTATTTTTGGTCATTTAGCATTTTTGTCATTTTTGACTTTTTTGTTCCAAATTTGGTTTAGTAATTTGTTTTTAAAATTACATTACTTTTTGTAAATTTTAATTACTTTGGGACAACCCTAGTGCAAAATGAAGTTTCAGATACCTTATTAACTAAGATTTAAATATTTCTTTCTGTAAATATTAGGGCCGGGGAACTTCGGATATTTTTTCCGAGAAACCTGGCAAAATGTGGTCAAATTTGACATGGATATTCTGGGTGCCAGTTGACATGCAATATAATTTTGAAAATTAAAAATACAGAATATTTCTCGTAAACTAAGCTTTGGTTGCATCACATGGATTCTACGTGTGTGTTTCGTTAATGACTCAAGCGTGTGGCTGTAAATCTTATTGTCGTCATTAAAATGACTTGTTTACTTGTGTGAAAATTTGCTGAGAGCGTAGAGTCTTTTTTTTACTAATTTTTACCTTAACCCGTGACAGTGTCGTATGTTGCAATCCAAGTCGCCGACCGTGGCCTAGAGGATAACGTTTAAATCTTTTAAGCCAGAAGTCATTAGATCGAGTCTCGGTCACGGCATACAGTTTTTCTGTGGGCTGGTAGTTTTAGCATTAGTAAGATACTAGTCATTATAACCTTGAAAAATGTACGCCTTAGTCTTTAGTAGAATTTAGATCTCTTCAAAGAAACATGAAGTTTTACTAAGATCCTATATGTGTGCGTTCGTTTTAAAAGTAAGGAATGTATTCGAAAGCAATGCAACACTTTGTTTTGTGAATAACTTTTGAATACATGGAAAATGATAAAATTTTCAGTTAAGTTATCGAGTAATGTAACGTAACGTGTACGTGTACAAAATTTGGGGACCATCTGTCAAGTGGTTTTTGAGTTAGCGTCCAATACTGAAGTTTATTGACAACATTTTTGGTCAGGATCGAGAAAAATCCAGAAAAGCCCCATTGAGAGACCCAAAAACAGCTGGAAATCAACTATACGACCGTGGTTCACATTAGAGATGTACCGAATATTAACCTTTAAATTATTTGGCAAACGAATATTCTATTGATTCTAAAAAACAAAAGCGATTAATGCAATTTCCTTTCTTTTCCTACCATTTCAATGCCCCTCATGTTTTTGAGTCGATTATTTTCAACCGGATGATATAACCAGGTGATCTTTTTCAAGTTGAGGTTTTTCTGATTTTCAAAATGTCATTAATAACTGAAAGGAAATCAGAGGAACCATCCTGTGAAGTCTGAGACGAAACATGTTGAAACCGGTTCCAAGCAATTTAAAATTGCTTATTTGATATCAAATTAGATAAAGGTCGAAATTGAGCAAGATATCTTCAAAATATTTGTTAAAAATAATTTAACCTCAACCATACGATACTTTCTACAATTCTATCACACGTATCCACACGGTCGGGCAATTCAGGACGATTTATGAAAAATTTGAAAAAAGGGCAAATCTGAACAAAATCTAGGTATTATTCTAAAACACAAGCGAAAAAAGGAAGAAAATTACTTCAAGTTTAAAGTATTCATTGAATTACAGCAGCATTTTTAAACTCGAATTTAAGGATTAAACAGAATTTTATGTTCAATTTGAAATTAGTTAAAAATCGTTTTTGAACACAAAAAAAAATTCAAAGAAGAGAATTTGGTTTAGCAAATAATCTGAATAAAACCGGGCAAAATCCAGATTTGACTTATGGGGATTTTTTTTATTATCTGACGGGTTTGCGCCGGGGGTCTTCAGATTTTCCCCAAAATTGAAAATTTGGTTCATTTTTGCGACTTAAAAACACATGTATTTTTTCAGATTTCTAACACTTTTATTTTTTAAGTTAGCTTCGGTTAGATTTTTTTGTAAATAAAAAATAACCATTTTTCAAAGCTACATAACTCTGTTGTTTCTCAACGAAAATTATAACATAGCACATCAAAATGCATTGAAATTTTATCAGCTTTCCAAATAGAATAGTTGAAAAAAATTTAATAATGACCTTCAACATGAAAAGTTGTAAATAAACTTTAAATGGCGTCTAAAAGTACCGTCTGCACCACCGAATATTTTGCAAAAAATACCATTGTATAGCCCGATTCATGATGCAACTTTCATCTGAAGACACCAAAGTGGGCCATTAACACCTTGAAGAGTTATGAAAGAAATAATGACAATAAATCTCTTTTTTGCATCGAAAACAAACAATAGTCGAACAACTGCACTCACATATGGAGATAGCACTTCTAACAACATGGAAACAAGATAACTTATATAAGCAGTTAAAAAACACTATTTTGTCGTCCTTTTCAGGCCGCTCCTACTCGCATAACAGTCCCATATGAATTTTCGTCATTTTAGGTCAACATAAGGCTTCAACATAAAACACTAAAAAAAGAGGTTTTGTTCTAAAAATTTCGAAAAAAATATCAATTTGTGGCTGTCCTATATGAAATATACCTGAATAACAGTCTCATATGTGAAATACCACGGATTTGGTTACTTTTCAATGTTTCTTTCGGCGAAATAGTCTTTGGTTTATTGCTTTGAATCATTCAAACATTTTTTTAACTCACTTAATGTCGAATGATGCACACTAGTTTTCGAAGGCAGGTCTGACTTTCTTAGGAATGACTTCCTGAGCGAAAAACTATCGGATGCAATCAAAAATCGTAAAAAGATTCAACTTACAATGTGGAATTCATGATATTTTTTTGCAAAAGTATGTTTCTTTTTCTGACAATCGCATTTAGAAGTTCAAAAATGATCAAATTTAAGTCTTAGAAAGTAGCTTGGTGAGAAAAATATATTTTGTATGGGACTGTTACGCTAGTAGATTCGAAAAAGGTTTCGAATATGGTCGATTAACAGTCCCATAATGAATAAAAATGGTCCTCTCGACCTTACCAATAACCCAATTTGAAAATTTCAGGCCTAACGATTTATTATGACGACCTAGAAACGATTTTCGTTTATGCTGAAAGTGGTGGTCATAATTTAAAAATATATTCCAAAACAGAAAAAGCTGATTGTCTCGCTTGCTTATTTTTGTATATGGGACTGTTATGAAAGAAGGGGCGGTAGATTGTTGCAGCTTAACTGACTTCATGTTATATCCAAAAATCTAATAACGTATTCGTTTATACCCAGTTTTGCACAAGGTCACAACAAGTTATGCAGATTTTACTGTCATTTTTAGAAGTTTATGCGCTAAGTTTTGCATCCGTAATTCCCCAGATTCGATTTAAAATGGACGGTGGAACACTGAAGATTCATGTGTGAGCGATCGAGGTAGCAAAACACTGACGACGAATTATGATCGTTCTAGTATGGTAAACCTCAAAACTGGGCGAATGTAGAAAACGAATACGGTAAAAGTATCATATTTTCATCATTTTACAGCCTGGGCTGGCCATACTGAGCTCTTTGATTATTTCTACAACATTTGTGCCACTTTCTCATACTTTTTTGATCAATGGGAAAGGATTTTGGTGTCCAGTGCTTAGCTCCCGATATAAAAACTATGTAAAGCACGTCTATATTTCATTTTTTTAATCACATTTTTGTGATCCCAAACACAGGGACTGAACCTTCTACTATTGGCATTGATTATGCTTCACAATGATCTTTGATCGAAACATTAATAAGTTATATCGTATATGACCAGGTTGTAAAAGCAATATTCCCATTATTGATTATATCACTTAAACAATACGATACTCAGAATTTTGGTTAAAATTTAAAATCAGTTTTGCTGCAAACACTCTACAAAGCACGAAAAAGTAGTGTTTTTACCTGCTTTGGTAAGTTCTTTTGTTTCCATGTTGTTAGAAGTGCTTGCTATCTCCATATGTGAGTGCAGTTGTTCGACTATTGTTTGTTTTCGATGCAAAAAAACTTTGCACTTTGGTGTCTTCAGCTGAAAGTTCATCATGAATCGAGCTATACAATAGTATTTTTTGCAAAATATTCGGTGGTGCAGACGGTACTTTTAGACGCCATTTAAAGTTTATTTACAACTTTTCATGTTAAAGGTCATTATTAAATTTTTTTCAACTATTCTATTTGGAAAGCTGATAAAATTTCAATGCATTTTGATGTGCTATGTTATAATTTCTGTTGAGAAACAACAGAGTTATGTAGCTTTGAAAAATGGTTATTTTTAATTTACAAAAAAATCTAACCGAAGCTAACTCAAAAAATAAAAGTGTTAGAAATCTAAAAAAATACATGTGTTTTTAAGTCGCAAAAATGAACCAAATTTCCAATTTTGGGGAAAATCTGAAGACCCCCGGCGCAAATTGTCAGATAATAAAAAAAAATCCCCTTATCACAAATAATTTTTTGGACTAACGGGCAAGCCTGAACAAATCAAGAATTCTGGAGTAAACGATAATCAAAGTATAAAGCGATACTTGTCAGTATTCTCCCGTACGTTAAGGAATGTGAGAGGTTTTTTTTAAAGCTGAATCCGAAAATACCAATAGAGGAAGTAATAAAAAAGATAAGTTTTTCTGACTGGTTCATCTAGCTGGCTAATAAACAGGCCTAGCTTCATTTCTACAATGTAGAAAAGCTGCTCACCGGTAAAATAAATAAAATACGGTGGTCAAATCGTGCGAAAAATATGGACTGCTGGACTTGCTATAAATCTTAATTTATAGCAAAACGATCTCTTTAGCGGTCATCTGGCAGGTTTCTATCCAGAAACTTTTCATTGACAAGCCTCGCCTGAATTTCCCGGAGATAAACAAGAAGAAAAAATTGAAAAAATAATAATATCTAGCACTTGAGGTCGCTAAAATTCTGTCGAAACTGCAAATTACTCAGTGTTTCATAACGATTGACACAATGAATCGCTAAAAAGTCTACAAAGAAGACTGACTCCAAATGCGCCCGTTTTCTCTGCAAAGCACTTCAATAGGTTCCACAAAGTTTATGCTTATACTGTGTTTAAGTTGAATCTGGAATCGTTCCATAACGCAAAAACTGAGGTGGAGTGATATAAAGTCAATCAAAAGACTCGAGTTCGATTCCTGGTCAAGGCGGTTTTTTTTTTCATATACCCTTCATGATCGATTATTTTAGAAACTAGAAACATTGTTTGTATTCTCCAAACAGGCATACATTATTTCGTTATTGCTTTGTTTGATGGATCTACGACTCACCGTTCAGTGCAAAATTCATCGATCATGAATGCTAAATGAAAAAAAATCATCTCGACTAGGAATCGGACTCGAGCCTTCTGATTACCTCTCCACTTTACCTAACCAATACAATAGGTCAAATCATCAGATAAAACAAGTCAAGCTGCAGCTCGTTAAATCAGTTGACTTCATTGAGTTGAATTCGCTGCTAGATTCTACAGCAGAAAATGCTCATCGTGCCCCGATTAATGGTGCTTATACTGCCCCAGTGGGGGTTCTAATCATACCTCAACAGTGACCGATTTTCAGCTTTTTGCAAAAAAATTTTGAAATGTATTTCCAACGTTTTTATTGACTTTTTCAAGTTTTAGCCAGTACTTTTTTAATGACTGAACACGAAACAATGAAGTAACTCACAAATTATAGCTGTTTTCTATAGCCCTGCTTAAGGTGGCCATTATGCACTTATTTCCCCTACTTTTTTCTAGATTTTATTGAATATCATCGTTTTCGTTAAAATTATTGAGGTATCGAATTGCCGGAAGTGTCACTAATCGTTAAGTGTGATGAAGTGATTGAAATCGAGAGTTGCAGCCTTCTTCGGCGTGATAAATAATTCGTTTCCCTAATATGTGCAGTACAAAGGTGGAACCAGACCAGACACGATGTGAAAGTTGAAACCATCATAAACTATCAGGATCCACACTGTAAATTTTTGCCTCGATTTCCAGCAAAAAAAAATGCTGGAAACGTTCAGCAATCCAAATTTTTGCTGGAAACCAGCAATCGGTTTTCGAATTGCTGGATTTTTCAGCTTTCGGTTATGTGCTTGTCATTTTTGCTGAAAAATCAGCAATCGGTTTTCAAATTGCTGGACTTTCCAGCAATTGATCTAGTTTGCTGGAAAATCAGCAATCGAGTTGTCAATTTGGAGTTTGTTTTTGTTTCGTACGCTGAAGTAAGGTGAGATTCTATTTTACGAATTTAGGTTAAATTAATATGATTATTTTATTTTCCTCTATATTCTAGCAACCAGGCATTAAGTCAAGGGTAAGTTTTTATTGTACAGGTAGATCCATAGAAGATACTAATCAAAGCTATTTTTACAGGTGGCGGATGATCAACATTTTGGCACAAAGCGGCCACCCCAGAGCCGGTGTTAGAAAGTTGTGAAAAAAAAAGTTTTTTTGGAAAATAAACTAATCCCTTATTGAAAATAGGAGAAAATAATTGTTTTTATTGCTTATTATTAGTGAACCTTCATATAAGAGAAGCGACATCTGATCCCTCTTAAAATAAAATATGTGGCAACATCGCCGAAATCTTGTACAAAAAAATCCCCAGCACTGTTTTCTGGCTCAATTTTCAAGCTCTAAAGTGAACGCTCCTTCAATCCAGCAAAACAACATTGAACTCGATGCCCGAAGGATCGCGATAAACGGTATGAATGACTTGAATTTCGTTAATAATCAGTTAGTTTTCTAACTAGAAACACGATTCAACAAAGCATTAAAAAAAATTGCACCTAATCATAAATTCATATGACCAGCTGGAAATTGCTGGAAAATCAGCAATCCAGATTACTGGAAACCAGCTATTTCTTTCAAAACAACCGGCAGTATTTAGTATGAAAATTATATTTCAATTCAAAATTACAGTTTAATATTGGCTGTGCATATAATAAGCAATAAAAACAATTATTTTCTCCCATTTTCAATAAGGGATTTATTTATTTAAAAAAAAAACTTTTTTTTTACAACTTTCTAAAACCGGCTCTGGGGTGGCCGCTTTGTGCCGCAGTGTTGATCATCCACCACCTGTAATTGTAAAAATAGTTTTGATTAGTATCTTCTATGGAATATCTACCTGTACAATAAAAACTTACCCTTGACTTGATGCCTGGTTGCTAGAATATAGAGGAAAATAAAATAATTATATTAATTTAACCTAAATTCGTAAAATAGAATCTCACCTTACTTCAGCGTACGAAACAAAAACAAACTCCAAATTGACAACTCGATTGCTGATTTTCCAGCAAACTAGATCAATTGCTGGAAAGTCCAGCAATTTGAAAACCGATTGCTGATTTTTCAGCAAAAATGACAAGCACATAAACGAAAGCTGAAAAATCCAGCAATTTGAAAATCGATTGCTGGTTTCCAGCAAAAATTTGGATTGCTGAACGTTTCCAGCAATTTTTTTTGCTGGAAATCGAGGCAAAAATTTACAGTGTACCGTAACTGCTCTACATACATTCTTTCTTGAGATAATAACCAAACGCTCTGAAGCTTTAAATAGTTGTTTGTTTATTCTGGCGATGATTGCAGTTACTTCGTAGGTAGGTAGGAAAGTACCTACTTCATTCGTGCAGTTCACAATCAATGCGCTTCTTTGTAAATACCTTCTGCCCACTGCACGGCGATGACGACGGGCATCAGTTAGCAGTCGAGCCAACGAAGGTTGCCCTATTTTCCCACAAATTAAACACGGATCACTTGCTGGCTGCTGACCGTCCCGTCCGCCCCTTCAATAGCTCTCATTTCCATCTGTGCGAGATAGAGAGTTAATGATTCACTTGTCGTTGTTTTTTTATAACTACCTATATCTAGGTACATTTCGGTAAATACCGAGATGATTGGGGCACATTACACAAAAAAAAATTAAAACTAACTGTGTTGATTATTTTTTTTCTCTCGACGTCCAGCGCGCTGCAGCGTTCAGAAATACAAATGTAACGTTGGAGGCTGGAGGAGGGTTAGTCAGTCAAATATACGCCCATTCATTGTTTCCATGGCTGGGTGTTCTGTCATTATTCCAACTGTTTTCTGGATCGTTCGATCTTCGAGAATCTGAACACCATCTGACTCTTTTTAGCGCTCGTAGTTTCGGTTCGGGTCCACCTCAGAAATCATCAAAGAAAATCGGAAATTTTAATTTTTATGCCAAATGACATAGCCAAATGTATGAAACGTCGTGATCTAGTGTTATCTAAAAAAATGTTTGCCAAAAACCGACTTTCTGGGACTCAGTCGTTTTCCGAAAGTCTACCTTTGCGTCGTTCATGTAAATTAACGTCAAGCGAACGTATTCAGCTAATAAGGTTATGATTCGAAAAAATAAACTTTTTTGAATGTAAGAGTCATTTTTCATTTGAAAGAACAAGTAAATGAGTTTATCAAATTTGATGAAGCCATACTTAAGTCTAGAGTTAAAAATGCTGCCATTAACTCCTCAAATCACTGTCAACTTTCAACCGCCTGAGTAAAAGCGGCTATCGCCAAACTATCGCCTCCACGGAGTAACTTTCGTCTCGTAACACAGATCGCAACGACGCTTCCCACAGTCCAACAGCCAGCAACAAATCCAATTTCGTTTAGAGTTTAGAGCTACGTAGCTCAACATAGTACCCACCTCGTCATCATCGTCCAACGTCCAATGCATAGGCAAGGCAAGCGCTTTGCAGAAAATGACAATTTGTTACACAAATCTTTTGCATAGTTTCTACCGGTGGGTTTGTTTTTTTTTTTTTTCGTTTTCATTCGTCCGTTTGATTCCAATTTGCTGGGGTATTACGTGGCTGCACCAAAACGCTCCCCCGAAAAAATCAAAACACCTCCAGCACCGATTGGTCGTTCGGGTCGGTCAGAAAGCACTCGCACTTTCACTTGTGTATTGTTTTGTAGTAAATTTATTGGCTCGCATAATTTTTTTTCGGAGGGTAGGGGGATCAGGGGTGGTGTCCGGGTTCGGGTTATTGTGCATGCATACCTGCCCGTTCCGGATATTTATGGACTCTACCGGCCGCTAGTGGGTGTGGGAGTGCTGGCTGATGCATAACACTTGCTCGAAGGCCCAAAAACTAGCCGACCGTTGAGTATGTTCTGCCTTTAGGAAATCAATCGATTACTTATTGGCCGACAACGTGGATGAATGGATGAGGAATTAGTAGGTGATCTCAAAAAGGGTGAATAACGTTAAATAATAAGATAAGCACAAACACTTTCAAATTTTAGTTGGTGTTTGAAACTGTTTAAAATAGGCAAATAGATAACATCAGCATATGAGTTGTAAGCAATTTACGTACTACCTAAAAATCTATTCAAAAGAAAGATGAAAGTATTCGAGTCACTAATTCGCAATGCTCGTAGAGAAAGCTTGGGGAGAATCATACTGGTAGCTATCTTGAAGCGATTTGAATTTGTTGATTAAATATCTTTCTGATGGTCGCTAACTTATCAAAATTAAGAAAAGATACAAGTGCTGAATCCGAAAAAATCTTGATTGGGCAAAATGAAAAAAAAAAAATTAACAAACCTCAAAGAGTAATCTGCCAAAACGCTTCATACCTCACATACATGGCGCTTTCTTCACCGGTCGCTTTCACCCCGGCCGGGTTAAAAATTTCCCTTGTTACTCGGGAACTTCAACAACTGAACGAACAGTCGTCATCGGTCATCAGACCAGCAGACCAGCACACACAACAACAGTTTTGTAAAGTGCTTTGGAATACATAATTGAAAACTTATTTACTTGCAAATCGCATCATGCGACAGCGCCGCTTTGGCCTTTTGGTCGGAGCCTAACTTTGGTTGCTGCTGCTTCCAAACGGGGGCTTCGAAATGTAACGATGAGTCATTGTCCTGGGCTGCAATGTTCAGCATTTTGTCGATGTTCTGTTTGTGGGTATGTTTTCAATCGAAAACTACAAGTGAGACCACTATACATTTTTGTTTAGTGTGAACTGTAAGTCCATGGTCCAGTATGATTTGTTTTCTAGAATTCCAAACACAATTTGGTGTCAATATTTCAAAGACTATTTCAACTGAGATTATAAGAAAGATTCAATCTGGATAAACGAAGGGTGTGAAACCTTTTTAAATGAGATAAATTGTAGAAATCATGATTTTTATACCCAAAAAAAACTTTAAAGGTTAGAATGTAAAACATCTATTATAAGCGAAAATCATTTTTCTGAAAATACCAATATTAAAATATATTAACATTGACGAACCAGCCCGAGGCTGAAAGTCTCTATAATGAAGGAAAAAAATATGTATATATATTAACATTGGTGAATTGAAGTGACAATATGGGAGAGAGTGAGGATACTTGATCCTTGATCTAGGGTGACTTGATTCATCAGCTTTATCTCGTAACCAGAATGACTCACAAAGATAAAATGTTCTAGAAAAATATGCCAAATGGAACAAAAGTTATGCCTTTCGCTAGCAACATTTTAAAATACAGAGTGACCAAAATTAAAAACACCTCAATAACTAAGAACTTTATTATATAAAAACAACTCATGTCAACTAAACAATTATTAACAGCCTTTGGAATATCAGGATCTACCGAAAAAATACAAGAATATTTAGCTCAAATAACCTTCCTAATACCTCCATACATTTTTAAAGGAAGTGTAAAGTGTATTCTACGATGCTCGCTACCAAAACTCTTCACAGGGTTCTCTTCACCAATGCCGAGAATTTACTCAACTGAGGCTCTTCACAATCACCAATTGCTCCAAGGAGAAAGCAGAATAATCTGCAGCAAAAAAAAATCTTAAACATTTTTTTGTGTTTTGTGATTATATAACTAAAGTAATTTCCGACTACTAATCTTGAATTTTTGTGGAATCCAAAATGTTCAAAGCGAAATGAAATTGGCAATTTCAGGAAAAACGCAATGGACTGGGAACAAAATATGAAATCAAAATCGTGACAGCTCAATGTGCTCTTAATATCACTTATTCAATCGAAAACGTTCACTGAAGAAGGTAGTAAGTTGCTATCGAAATACCGGTATATGAACTTTTCATTTACCGTGGTTGAATTAAAAAGAATCTTTCAATTGCTTCGATTCAGTTGAATCATTCAACCAAGTAGACTCACAACACAATAGAGCACTTATTCCAATTGATGAATCCATGGTTAACTTTGATCGAAAGTGGTGACGGGCGCTGCCTAAGGAAGGAAGGATACACATTCCTTTACACTAGGAGCATTGGTTAGTTCTAATGAATGATTGGCACTTTGCCGGCACTCGGCTTGTTTCTATCAGTTGAGCACAGCGATCAACAGGAGAATGGAATTTGGCACAGTATTTACTGTACCATCCCGTGATGCTTAAAAAAATGAGAAAATCAGACAAAAATATCGTCGCCATCACGATCGTCCAAATTTAGCGAATTTGAAATTGTAATTATAATTTGAGACTTTTTTCCACTGTTAGATTTATCGATCCAATTTGAGACTTATGAATACAGAATCAGATTTCATAATTAAAAAATCAATTACCTATGCGTTATAAGTCTTGATTTTATGGTTGATTTTTTTTTTTGTTTTAAATGTTAAGATTTTTTATTTTAAAAAAGGGTTATTATTGCTATAAATTTATAGATTAAATAAAGCAAATTTAAAGAATCTTTATTGAAGGCAATATTTTAGATCTTGGAAAAGGGAAGATAACAGTAAAGATTTTTAAGTGCTTCCCGGACTTTGACAGGTAAATATTGCTTCTCTATTCAAGAAAGCAAGTACCCTGAACCATTGAAAATAATCGAAAGTCATCTATTGGCTCATTCAATTATACTCACCGGTGACTTGAATGTGAGTGGGGCTCCACATTTTGATGAATGTTTAGCAATCCGGACAGCACTGCAGCTGTCTGACTAACGTCAGATTTGGCGATCGTGGTTGATCCGGATGTCAGCTGGCTTCCCCAACAGACGTGACGGCAACTGGCAACTTCCCCACAATAACCAACAAAAACTTAAAAGCGAATTTTGTTTGCTTCGTTAGAGATTAACTTAATTTTTACCCGTGTAAGGCCACTGCACAATCACTTTTCCAAAAACAGAGAGGCTACTCAGAGGAGTATCCTTACAACACAAACTTTTTTTTCTGATATTATGCTTGCCAGCAGCAGCAACAGCTATCGATGATCTTGAAGGCAATCTTTCTTTATTGTGTCCTCGAATTGGGTCGCCAGATTTCTCCTATTTTCCTCCAAGAAAGTTTTAATATCCTGCTAGGCAATCCGGAGGAATTTCTTCTTCTCAACATCCAACTGGATGGATCTTCATTCCCACATAAGTGTCGATCAAGCCAATTTGAGAAAGGCCACGACGCAATTCAGCAATCGAACATCCACCAGCGAAAATTCAATTTACAACATTGAAAAAATATCTCTGAGTCACCAGACACAGCATCGAGTTGATGAAAAAAAAACGAATGCAGCACCGATTGTCGAAAGATATAAAATACAACGCACAATTAAAACCCAACTCGAAACATTATAACACTGAAAAAGGTACACTTGCGCGACGGGTGGACGGAACTTTACTCGATCCGCGAAATGATCTCTCTGGCCAAATGAAATGGACTGATGTTCGCCACGGAACTAAAAACACTCCCCTCTGAACTGACTGACTGCGCTGTGAACGAACGGGATGTTTTGCAAAACCCCGGACGCCCCGGACAAAAGAATTTACTGGGCCATTAACGGAATGTAGCGCACCCGATAGGAAATTTGACAGATGAAAAATTTCGCCGTTCACATATTTAGTTGGGTGCCGATTTAGTCTGGCTACGAATCACCCTACTAAATCAATGACCCTATTTAGTATGCCGATTAATCGGGCTACGCTTGAATATGAAATAGGTGCCATACTAAATCGGCTGATAAGTAGGCTCACACAATTACGTATGATTAAGTAGCACAATAAGTTGATCTACGTTATCGGGCAGGATCGGTCAATTTAGTAGGTTTTCGTATGACTCTATTTAGTTGGCATACTTTAAGCCTATTTAGTATGGAACAGTCATAACTGAATTAGTTTTTGACATCTGTTGTGTGATGGAGTTCATCGATGGGAAAGTTTGGCCCACGACAGCACGGAAGGCCTCGTCGGTGCTCACCAGCGGTTCGTTGGAGTGGCGAGCGCATTTCTATCGGTTCCATCATGACGACGTTCAACCTGACCAAGTTCCCGGACGTTTGCCGGATATGCCTGAAGCCGTAATAGATGGTGTTCCTGACTCCGATGGAGGCATCGTTTATGAATTCCACCGCCCTCACCGTGAGCCAGTTTCTAGATGCAAAGCTTGGATGGCAAGCTTCTTCGCAGGACATGTCGTTCCAGATCGGCTAAGTTGAAAGATTTCGGCATTCTCATACTGAACTTGCTCCAATCAAGTCCATACTGCTATTAAATATGGCTTCGCAAGTTTATTTTACTAAATCATGTAATAAATAAACCTTTTTGGTCGGGTGGTTCTATTTTGCGGTCAATCAATCCGACTATTTATAGTACGATTGGGTAGGGTGGTAGGAAAAAGAATCAATTTTTGAGACCAATCAATTCTACTATTTAGTCGGATTGAGTTGGGTGGTACGAAGAAAAATCCATTTTTGCAATCAATTAATCCGGTTATTCAGTACGATTGGGTACGGTGGTAGAAAAAACAATCGATTTTTGAGGCCAATCAATTCTGCTATTTAGTCGGATTGAGTTGGGTGGTACGAAGGAAAATCCATTTTTGCAATCAATTAATCCGGCTATTTAGTACGATTGGGTAGGGTGGTAGTAAAAACAATCGATGTTTGAGGCCAATCAATTCTGCTATTTAGTCGGATTTAGTTGGGTGGTACGAAGAAAAATCAATTTTTGCTGTCAATCAATCCGGCTATTTAGTACGATTGGGTAGGAATATCTCATCAACTTTATCGCCCTACTAATCAGGCGATTTAGTCGGTTCCTACACAATCATGCTACTCATCACCCTATTTGATAGGCCTACGAAATCGGCTTATTAATCGGCTGATGCCCAGCAAAAACTCCCATAAGCGACGTTGCAACAATAGGCCGATTAGTATGATCGAAAATCGGCCGACGCACCCTACTACGCGAGCCGACTAATACCGTATTTGTTTTCACCACCCGAAAGTGTTGCACCTTCCAAGCTGAAAACGAGCATGAATCGAGTTTTGCACCCACCTTTGTTGGTGTACGTGAAATCGGCAGTGTCAACAGAAAACATCAAGCTGTCAAAAATCCATTACAGCTGGTATTTGTTTTCGTTTGATTTCGAAAATTGAAACAAATTTACTTTAGTTGATCATTGTCTAGTAAATAATATGAAAATTTCAACATGAATTTATGTATGTATTATGTTGAATTGTGAAGATTTCAGATTTATTTTGCTTGGTAGATTCCCCTCTGGCTCTGATGATAACTGCAATACCGGCTGATTCTGGGCGGTCTATGCTTGCTGCTGCTAGACTGCAGTTACCCCAGCTTGAAGGTTCCGGTATTTTGAACGTTTATTCCTCGCAAATCTCATCTTCGTTCGAGTACCTATTTCCGTTTCCAGATTACAAAAGAAAAATTCTTGGAAGTCAAATTGGCGAACTCAGATCGCGGAAGTCGGGGGAGAAAATTTTGCCATCAGACCTAAACGAACGAAATTCAAGCTCCCATACGAGTGTAGTCTCGAACTAACGTTTTTGAAGGGCAACGGGTGGGAATCCGGGACTTGGCGCAACCTAGCATCGTCACCCTAAGGCACAGCTCGAAGCAGAGTAGCTTCGATGCAGCTGAACGATTCTTGCTGTGGAGACCAACTTATAGGACCCTCTCGAACAAGAAAACTTTTCGGTTTGGGCGATTCCACCAGATCTTTGGGTTGGCCTTTTTGCACTCGGATTTGCTGCTCTTTTTCGTCATCGCCTGGAACCGATTGCAGCAAGCCTTCTGGGCACATTTCTTCTTAGGAGCGTTGTTTGCTTGGGAACGTGCCATCCAGGTGAAATTCTCCTCCTCTGTTGGAAACGGCACTGGTATTGAATCCGGAACAAGTTTCCGTTCTTCGGGATAATAAAGAGAAAAAAACAGCTCGAACGCAATTTTTGCGGTATAGAAATAAACCAACCAGCTGATATTTGTTTACATCGGGAAGCACGTGCTGTCAAAATTCATGATAGTATTGGTGAGAGCGCAAGCAACACCGAATATTTTCAGAGTGTTCCACCGTCCACTTTATGGTGCACTACCAGTGGACTACCCATCCTGAAAACGAGCATGAAAACAGCAAAAAGTGCACTACCGGTAGTGCCCCGGTGCACCACCACACGAAAACGAATTCTCTATAAGTATGGTGAATAGTAGGGTGTATTTCCTATGGGGCAAATCAAAACACTGAAACTGTCAATTGACGGTCGAGCGATCGCGGAAAAAATATGTCGATACAACAGATTACAGGGTCTTTTACCAAGCGTTTACGAAGCCGACCGAATATTTTCTATTAGGGCAACATCAGCGGTCAGATGTCAGTTTCAGTTATAAAAATCGGACAGCCAACCAACGAATACGGTCGTGTTTTAGGATATTGTTCCCAACGTTCCCAACATTAAAATGTGCTAAATGAAACGCCCTGTATTATGACTCGAATACTATTAGTGGCAAATAGGACTATACACAGTAAACGAAAATTACCGAGTTCGGTAATTTTTTTACCGAAATCCTAACATGTGGAGTTCGTTAAACTGTTCGGTAATTTTTTCATGGCAGAGAAGTGACAGCTGTCAAATATTACAGACCTTTTTCGGTAAAAAATTACTGGAACTCGTCTGATCATATCTAACATCAACTGTCAAAATTTTGACAGTTGTCAACGTGACAGCTCCGTTATATGACCGAGCAACCGGTATTGTTGAACCGGAAAACCTGTAATAATTACCGAAAGGCCGGTAATATTGACAAAAAAAACTACAAAAGCTCGGTAATAAATACCAAAAAACCAGTAGAGTTTACCGAAATACCTGCGATTACTATCAAAATACATGAAATTATTACCGAAATATCTGTAAAAATTACCGAAATACAGTAATGTTTTTACAAAGAAACTGTAAAATTTCGGTAATATTTACCGAGCAACCGGTAGATTTTACCGAAATACCTGTAATTTTTATCAGAATATCGGTTAGTTTTACCGAACAATCGGTATTCATTACCGAAATAAGAAAACTTTTTCGGTAAATTATTACCCAAAAATGTAATTTTGTCGGTAATATTCTACCAGAAACTAAATTTCAGATTCCGGTAAGAAATTACCGATAAAATAACAGTTTTTGGTAATTTCACCGAAAACTGTAAAATTTTCTGTGTTGTTGTTGTTTATGCTCTTGAGCTCGGGGCTCGTCCGAAGTAACTTTTTTTTTGCTGAGGCGCCTCCCAGGATCAAATGACCATCATTATTTAACTATCCAGGATTCCATTGGATTTTGCTAGATAAAAAAACAATTTTTATTAATTTTATTTTTAACCATTTCACGGAATTAGCATTCTTGAAACAAGTCAAGAGTCTTTTTTCGTTCACGGTGCGCTGGAAGAAGTCCATTCTGCTGTCAATTTTTCTGCTGCTTCACGGGAGCCACCAATTTTATCGGCTCTTCGGTCTTATTGGGAGTGATTTTAGCTGCTGTTGTTTTCGCGGTTTTATAAAATAAAGGAAAAAAACTGCTAAGGAATAATCCATTTTTTCTGAATTACGGACTTACCGACCTGTCGTGACGGTACTTGCTGCCCTAAATTGATGCTAAGTAAAACACGTGCATCCTCCTGAAAATTCTCCTATAAACTGGTTTCTTCATCGATCAAGCTGTGTGATTATGTGAGACCCGTGAGACCCATCGTTCTCTTTTGGGTGTTGTTTTCCGTCCTCTCTCAGACTTAATGAGTTACTCTTTTATCGTTTATACACGCTCAATTATCAAAATGTTTATTTTGAATAATTACCAACCTTTTAAAGTATTTTAATTATAAATATTAATAGAATTATTTTTGCTAGAGGTACTGTACACTACATTATCCCCCTCCTCTAAAGCGTTTAGAGTTTATTTGAAGATTATTAA
This sequence comes from Uranotaenia lowii, assembly GCF_029784155.1. NCBI lineage: Eukaryota > Metazoa > Arthropoda > Insecta > Diptera > Culicidae > Uranotaenia > Uranotaenia lowii. The sequence continues at coordinate 6,184,122 of NC_073691.1, forward strand.
AGATTATTCTGCTTGAAAATCATTAAGTGTTCAAAATTATTTTCTCAAGCCCCTTTTTTTGCAATTATATTAAATTCTTGACTTGTTTGTTTATATGTTTGTAAAGTTTTCATTTTTTTTTTAATTTTTTTTTATGTTACATTAATGTTTACGTCTTTTTATCTGCCTCATCGACCATTTCAAAATCTTCAAGTTTTTATTTGTACTAGTTTGTCCATTATCTTCAAACTGGTTTTTCGATATTAAATCTTTTTTTGAAAAAATATTATGTTGAACTTTTTTTTTTTTTTATTGTTTATCATTTGCCATTTGACTTTTTTTTTAAATTTTGCAGCATTTTTTTAATTACTATTTCCCTGTGCAATCTTGTCAACATTTTTCTTTAATTTTTGGCAATTTCGCTTTATTTCATATGTTGTTTTTTTTAAATATCTTATTCGTTTTATATTTTAAAATACATCTTGCTTTATTTAATCATCAACTAAATAGATTTTCAATATTCATATTTGTTTCATTGGTTTTAACAATTCATATCATCGATCATTTAAATATTTATTTTACCTAATAATACCGTAATTCCTTTTAAAAATGATTCATGATGGTTTTATTTGTCTTTTTTTTGTGAATGAAGGTAATTTGGTTTGATTTATTTTTTGCGTTTTTTTTTCTCCGATATTCAAACAGTTTATTTTTCAATTCCAATATTTTCCATCAGTAGCACTCAAACGAGCAACTTTATCCGTTTCACTTATCTCTTACCATTTCCTTTTCCTCATTTATAGTTTATTTCAAGATTATTCTGCTTGAAAACCATTAAGTGTCCAAAACTTATCTACTCAAACCTTGTATTCCTTCCATTGATATTCAATTCTGGACTTGTTTTTTTATATGTTTGTTTTGTAATATAATTTTTTTTATTATTATGCATTATTATTGTAAACGTCTTTTTGCCTACCTCTTCGACCAATTCAAAATCTTTTAATATTTATTTGCACTAGTTCATCCATTACTGGTTGTTGGATAAAAATTTTCATTATATTATCCTTTTTTTCATTTTTCATCTTTTGTCATTTGACTATAATTATATGGAATAATTTTTTTTTATTTAATCACTATCTCCCCTTGCAATTTTTAAAATATTTTCCTTTAATTTTTGGCAATCTCGCTCTATTTCATATATTGTAGTTTTTTTTTAAAGATCTTATTCGTTTCACATTTTCGATTTAATCTTGCTAAATTTAACAATTTACTGTAGATTTTCGGTATTCTTATTTTTCCATTTTTTTTTAAATTCACTAGATAATGCAGTTATTCCTTTTTTTTAAATTATACTTTTTTTTCTAAATGAAGCTTTAATTTGGTTAAAATGTCTTTTTTTTTAAAAAACTGAGAATTTCGTTTGTTTTGGTTATAACTTTTTATGTTTTTTTTTCTTCGATTTTCAAACAGATTTATTTTTCAATTGTGTTATTATTTTTCTTTAATATTTGGCAATTTCGCTTTATTTCATATGTTGTTTTTTTTTTAAATATCTTATTCGTTTTATATTTTAAAAGATATCTTGCTTTATTTAATTATCAGCTAAGTAAATTTTCAATATTCATATTTGTTTCATTGTATTTAATAATTCATATCATCGATCATTTAAATATTTATTTTACCTAATAATACCGTAATTCCTTTTAAAAATGATTCATGATGGTTTTATGTTTCTTTTTTTTTGTGAATGAAGGTAATTTGGTTTGATTTATTTTTTGCGTTTTTTTAAAGATCTTATTCGTTTCATATTTTCGATTTTATCTTAATAAATTTAACGATTTATTGTAGATTTTCAGTATTCTCATTTGTTCATTTTTTAAATTCACTAGATAATGCAGTCATTCCTTTTTTTTAATTATACTTTTTTTTCTAAATGAAGCTTTAATTTGGTTGAAATGTCTTTTTTTAAAAATATTCTCAGTTTATTTCGTTTGTTTTTGTTATTACTTTTTATGTTTTTTTTTCTTCGATTTTCAAACAGATTTATTTTTCAATTGCGTTATTTTTTTTTAATAGCGGATAAACGAGTTAGGTTTTTTATTTTTTTCTTATCTCTTACCATTTCCAGTTCCTCCTAGGCCTCATTTTTTTCACTGCCTTTTTTTCTATATACTTTTTTTATTATTATTAGGCTTCTTTTTTTTCACTGCCAGTTTTTTTTTGTGTAGGCTTCGTTCTTTTCACTGCCTTTTGCTTTCTTTTTTTCAAATTCATGTTACTTTTTTTTACCAGGCTTCATTTTTTTCACTGCCATTTTTCTTTTGATACATTTTTTTTCTGCCTTTTGCTTTTTTTTTTTAATCCAATTTAATATTTACATCAGGCTTGTTTTTTTTTCACTGCCTTTTTTCTTTTCAGTTCATAATCAATTTTCTTTTGTCGCCATTTTTTCCATTTTTCTTTTAAAATTACTCTATGAATCCCCAATTTTGGATTCTATTTCCTTATTCAAACCATACGGTATGGACAGGATTTTACATTCTCCTATTTATTGCGCAAACACCGGTTCACGGGACCTTATAAGTGGCTTCTGGTCAAGATAAAACTTACCTATTGGGAGCGATTCTGCTACGCCATTGTCGTGACGGTACTTGCTGCCCTAAATTGATGCTAAGTAAAACACGTGCATCCTCCTGAAAATTCTCCTATAAACTGGTTTCTTCATCGATCAAGCTGTGTGATTATGTGAGACCCGTGAGACCCATCGTTCTCTTTTGGGTGTTGTTTTCCGTCCTCTCTCAGACTTAATGAGTTACTCTTTTATCGTTTATACACGCTCAATTATCAAAATGTTTATTTTGAATAATTACCAACCTTTTAAAGTATTTTAATTATAAATATTAATAGAATTATTTTTGCTAGAGGTACTGTACACTACACGACCGAGTTGTGCTGGCAGGCCTATTTTTGCCGTTGTTGCATAAATAGATTGCTTCGGGACGGTTTTTCTCAATCCGATGTTGAAACCTGCTGCTCCTTCGCTGCTGATCACCGGGAAGTTAACTTTCCAAAAATGGCGACGATTGCTTGGATATAAATTAGCATCCCGCTCGCGCACACAGCAAACTCGAGACCATTCAATACGATTGCAAGAGTGAGAGGGAATTGAAAAAGAAATTTGAAGTTTGACTTGACAGCGAAGCTGTTTTCAGTATTACTTTACAGTTTTCGGCAATTTTTTACCGAAAATAACTTGCAAATAGATTTGTTTACATTTAAATAAACGAGTTTCGGTGAATCGTAAATCGATTAACGAGGTTCGATAAAAACAAGACGTCAAATTAATCAATTACCGAAAAATTTCGATTTACAGAACTGGTTCTGTAAACTAAATTACCGAACTCGGTGAGCTTCGTTCAATCGTTAGTAAAAATCGGTTTCAACTGGTTTCTGTTAACTGATAGATGTTCAACGAGCCAATGTTTTGGTCGAAACTAGTCAGGTCGTTGTTCAATGGAGCAAGTTGAAACTAGTCGAAACCAATCCAGCTCGGCAGCAGGATTAGTTTCGACTTGGTAGAAGTCGGTCGAAGTCAATTGGAAAGAGACAGGTGATCAACTATCAATCCATTTCTACTTGTTTCGACCCGTTTCTACTAGAGTTGATTGAACAGACATTGTGTAGAGTAGTTTTTGACTCGGTTAAAAAAAATGTATAGCCGATCGACAAACATGGTCGTTTTTGGGCTTAATGTTCCCAAAATTTGAAAAGTGTTGATGAATCAATCAGCATAATATCACGAACATATAGCGAAAATTTTTAATTAAAAATACAATTTGTCCACACTCAAAACTCAAAAAAGCATGAACAAAAGATTTTCAACTTTAATGTTATTTGATATACATATTTCAGCTTTTTTGTATAGCTAAGATTTTCGAAGAAATGTTATAGTGGTTCTGAGCGTTTTGAACATTCAAAATATTTTTTCCAGTGTGTACTATTCGATAAAAAAAACCTTTTCGTTCGCTGTTCCACTTTCATCTAGTTCCGGTTTGTCGTTCGGTCAAACGTCATTTGACACACTTGAAAGGCTCTTCGCTAAACGTCACCTCAAAATGAGCCTTTTCTACACTTCCGTTTGTCCAGAGCAAAACAGTGAAATTTTTAGGTAAAGTTTTATTCTCAAATTTCTATATTATTTTAGTTCTAAAAGGTTTTTAGTAGCTCTCCAATTGTTTATCGCAACATCTTACACGATACTGCACTGAATTTCAAAGAGGTTGAGCGAGTTTCTGGTGAAATTGAGCGAATTTATGATTGGCTATATTCGAGCATCGTATCCACCGACTGTCAATCGAGCCAAACAGCTTCCCTAACCTAAAAGCCAAAACAAAAATCTAACCAGTTCGTTCCGGGGTTCATTTGTTTCAGCACAAGATGCCACCACGTAAGAACAAAACCGTCAAGGAAGAGGTCACGATCTCGCTGGGCCCCCAGGTTCGCGAGGGTGAGGTCGTGTTCGGTGTTGCTCACATCTACGCCAGTTTCAACGACACCTTCGTCCACGTAACGGATCTGTCGGGCAAGGAAACCATCTCCCGTGTTACCGGTGGAATGAAGGTCAAGGCCGATCGTGATGAAGCCTCGCCCTATGCCGCTATGTTGGCCGCTCAGGTGAGTTTTTTTTTCTGGTGTTATAAATGAAATCGCATCTGAAATGACCTCTCTGTTATAACGAATTAGACGTTTCGGAGAGTTTTCAGCGGATGCTATATAAGTAACTGCATCAACAAGTCTGGTCTTAGCTTTTTGTGTCGGCTGGATTTACAATGTCAGTAACACTAAAATAAGATTGAATTACGCTAACATAAAACGAAGCCGTTCTTGTAAAATTTAACATAAATTTATCCTCTCCTTCCGAAGGACGTCGCTGAAAAGTGCAAAACCCTGGGTATCACTGCCCTGCACATCAAGCTGCGTGCTACTGGTGGTAACCGCACCAAGACTCCCGGACCCGGTGCTCAGTCTGCGCTGCGTGCCTTGGCTCGTTCGTCGATGAAGATCGGTCGTATCGAGGATGTCACTCCGATCCCATCGGATTCCACCCGCCGGAAGGGAGGTCGCCGTGGTCGTCGTCTGTAGGAAGTTGTGGCGGTTGTCCTATGTTTTGCTGCTGTACATTGTCTCATTGCTGGAGCAGATTCGTACCCTCCTCCCATGCTTATATTCTTGCTATCGGGAAAACCATTCTCGAAGTACGAAAAGTTGAACAAACATCGCAATTTACAGCATCGGGAAGAATTCCATTCGGTACGAAACCTACATTAACGTGATTCGTATGATTAATATGAACCTTAAACCGGAATAAATTCGGATTCAAAAAAGTAAAACGAACTGGTTGATTTATTGCAATGCCGATAAATACTTTATTCCTTGCCGAAAATTCATTGAGTATATAAGTGCGTTGATTATGTCTTATGAATTAAAGTACAAAAAACAAAGAAGCGAATGTTATTGTTAATAAATAGTATAATGGGAGCCCCTGAGATTTTAGGTAGTGACATCAGTTGCTGCCACTTCGCTCTCCATTTTGCCCAAGTTGAGATAGATACGCGTTGTCAAAGCCTGCCGCTGCGGAGACTTGGTTGGGGTGCTACTCTTTTCCACCACGGTGTTGACATAAGTGTACTGCAATGAGAAACCGATCACGATGTCCTCTTCCGATGTGCATTCCGCAGTCGGTTGCACTGCCAGTTTCATGGCGACATGGTTCGCCTTCCTCCAGATAATGAATCTATTAACCAGAAACATAAAATAACTGTTAACAAGTTCAGGTTCGCTTCAATAGTTTTAAACTTACTTGGGATCCTCCTGTTGCGATTGTACCACCTCATCGAACTCGGCCGAATCGTCGCGATGATTGATAACGAACGAAGAATCGGGTAACCGAAAAGTGCCCGTTAGCTTCTGATCTACCAGTCGTGGATCCTCCAGGAGTGTAGCCTGCTTGGTCAGACTTGTACTCAGCGCCCCGATCGTGAGCGAAGCTGAAGCACTGCTTTCGGCGGCCAGCTTCAGCTCCTCGATCATGAGCCGTTCGTCTTCTTCCGTCGGAAGTTCCATGATAGTAATGGTCATATCATTGATTGTTGGATTAACAATTTTCAGAAACAGTACTGCGTCCTGTCCTTTGCGCAACGGTTCACATTTGACAAACCGAACTTCCGGCACGTGATATGCCGCAAACATGGCAATTCGATACTTGATCGAACTGGGATTGTATTCTGATTTGATAACATTGTGATCGCATTGTCTGCACCGAAGACTTCTTTTAATGGACAGCAATTTGTGCTGCGGAAACAATTTGTTAACCGTGAAAGGTTGCTTAGCCGGTTGTCCTAAGCGTTGCTGCAAGGTCGTTACATTATTGAGGCAAATTTCTTTGCTGAAAATATCAGCTGGCAGTTGATCTACCGTTTCGCTTGCCACCGATTCGTTAATCTTCGGAGGAGTTTGTTTAATCTGAGTTTTGTCGGACCATCCCATTTGACGACGAATCATGGACACCGTTAGGCCTGTTCGGTCAGTCAAGCTAGGGAATTTACTTTGCTTAGGAGTCTTACGTCTCCACAATTCCTGTTTTTCTTGCTTTTCCAGCAACACCACCGACTGGTAGTGCTCGAGAAGCATGGAAAATCGTGTAGCATTAGCATACTCCGGTTCCGGCCACTGTCCGGTGGCGACCGTCTGGTCCGGAATACCGACATCTCGCGAGCTCCAACGGCAATTCAGGCAAGCCAAATAGTACATCTTTCTAATGACTTGCTTTTCCGGGACAGCCGAGCTCGAGTCCCGGATTCCTTCTATCTTTTGTTCATCTCCGGTGGGTGTTCCACCGCCAGCAGTGGTCGTGGCTGGGGTCACCGGAACTGCGGCGCTTGAAGCCCGGACAGATAACGTATGCTGGCAGCTGGGGCAGTTAAAACAGGTGTTGCAACGGTTCTTCCGGATTTTGGCTTCCGAGGAGGGAATGTTCTCCAGACAATTCGAACAAAAGTGGGAATCAACCTACGGATAGACAGGGCGAATTATAAAACGGTGGTGATGTCATCAACAATCCTGTTGACTTACCTCATGGCAAACGCAAAATCCACATCGCAGTTTCATACAATGACGGCAAAAGTAAAGTTTAGTAAGCGGTTGGAGCAAGCCACAAACGCAAGCATACTCCACGATGTTTGGGAGCATGAAAAAAGCCATTTTCAGGGCGAGAAATTTCGGAAAACTTTTACGAGACCACCGAGTTGCAGAAAAGATTTTTTTTTGTATTTTAAATGACAACTGTTTGTTGTTGTAAAAATACTAAGCCTTTTCATATATCACAGAGGAATGAAGTTATTTGTGACTTGGGTAAAGTTTTCTCCAATTGATTTCATGAGTATTTTTCGGATTCATTCAAAATTCACAATTTTTGCAATGAAATTTTAATCCCTTCGGGCCCGATGAAAACCACTCTATGTTCCAGTGAGAGATGTGTGGACTACATGTTCGGTAGGTGTATCCTCTTCCTAAAAGCTATTGATCTTCGTCTAACGGCGTGTTCGTAAATTGATTTTTTCTATCGAAGTGATTTTTTTTATCGATGCTGGCGTTCGTAAATTCCAAACAAACGTATGCAAAAGCATATGGAAAGTGATTTGACATCTACCAAACAAATCAATCGACTGATGCATCACCCAAAAAAATCAATTTACGAACGCGCCGTAAAACTCTTATTTTCATATTTCCCTATCTTTCTTCTTTTTCTTTAAAAAGTGAACTGTGATATAAGCACACAATTGTAATCAAACAAAACGAGTTTTGTTCCTTAACGCATAAGGTATGAAACGTTTCAAATAAGGAAGTTACAAAAAATAGCAGTTTGATTGGTTTGAGCTTCATTCTGAGCACCAAAGGTCTTTTAAATTATTTTTTCAAAAAAAAAAAAAAATAAATCAATGAAACATTAAAAAAAATTCTGTAAATTTTCATATTACTCTACAAGAATTTATAAGTAACACTTTGCACTAATAAAACTTAAAAAAAAAAGTTTTCAAATTTTGATTTTAGAAATTAAAATGCTTATGAAATCTAGAGTTTGTTTTGATTAAGTCGTATGAACCACATGGCATGTTTTGAGAAAATCGATGTTAAAGTTCCGAAACACCTTTTTAATTCTTACTTTGTTATTACTGGTCAAATTTGTCCGCAAATTCGAAATTTAATGTAAAACTGAACGCAGAACTTGATGATGTACTTCAAACTTACATTAAATCAGTTCTTATCAATGAAGATGTACTTACGACATACTGCATTTAATGTTATAAATGACCCAGTTTGTAGACCGAGTCCCGTAAAAGATTGCTCTAAACCTAAGCCAAAATTGGTTGTTTTTCGATAACCGTGTAGGAATTATGAAAAAAAGAAACAAAAACCAAAAAAGTTCAAAAGCGAAATGAAAAAGACGTGCGCGATTCTTGAGTTGATTGTGTGATTTATTATTCTTCTGCCTGTCCATAAAACAAAAAATTCGTCGCAAAAGAAATCTGAAAATACCTAATTAAATAGTCAATTTCTATTGCGAAAACAAACATCCCTCAAAATTGTAAGCCGCGGCAGCGCACAGGGGTGTTAAAATTTTCGTTCGATTGCTGCTCTCTGCAGGTGGGCGACCTTATCATTTCCGTAATATAGTCGCAGCACTATAGCTGCGGAAAAAATTCAACTGCTCCGGAACTGTCCCCCTGTGCTGGGTGGGATCTTCAACAGTCAAAATAAAGCCCCAAACGGAAACGGCGGCAGCAGTAGTGGTGCCGGAGGACCAAGGGCAGGAACTGCACCTTCAGCAGGTACCGCCTCCCTTAGAGCAACATCAGCAGCATCATCATTATCATCCACACCATCATCAGCAGGTTGTGGCGGAAGACGGTAGGCAACCGCTGACGGCTGAAAGAGAAAACGTTTCACCGGCCATATCGTCGGAGCGAAGTTCCCCTTCGTTCGGATCCGGCTCAGCTTCTGCCTCCGGCATCGAAATTCAGCAGCAGCAACGATCAACCGATTCGGCTTCCCAAACTCCTCGGCAGGAACTGAATTTGCTCGAGTTGCATCTAGAGCAAGGCTGTTCATCGCAATTGTACTTCCATCAGCAGCTGGCACAGGACGAATTCGGCGGTCCAGTCACGGAGCCAGAAACGTGTTTTCCAACATCCCCTTTACTTAAAACTGCGTTGATTCCGGAACAATCGTCGTCATTCGGAAACGGATCGAATCTTGACGAAAATCACATACATCCTGGCCGGGAAGATCATTGTCAACAACCAACGAGTATTGCCAGAAACGAAGATCCTGTGGAGGACAACAGCAGCGTCGATGAACAAGGATATAACGAAACGCCAGTAAATCATCAGCAACAGCAGTTTAACCATCAGCAACAACAACAGCAGGGATCGGATATGCCAGTAAAAGTTGACATTGTCCCCCCACCACCAAACAACTCCAAGCAATTGGGCGTAACCAAATCGCTTCTATACAATGGCTCCAAGTTCCGGGGCTTCCAGAAGTCCAAGGGCAACTCGTACGAAGTGGAAGTGGTGCTGCAGGTGAGTTTGTCGAAATAAAATTCTCTAGCATGAAACATGTGTCGATAAATTCTAATTATTGCTATGCTCTTTTTGACAGCACGTGGACGAAGCCAACTCGTACCTCTGCGGGTACCTCAAAATAACCGGGCTTACGTTCGAATTTCCCACGCTGACGACCTTCTTTGACGGAGAGATTATTTCTAAGAAATATCCATTCCTCACCCGCAAGTGGGACGCCGACGAGGATGTCGATCGGAAGCATTTTGTAAGTTGTTTATTTTTAAGGATAATAATTTTAATAGATTGTACTTAAATTGAAATTTTCTATTCAGGGTAAATTTGCGGCTTTCGTAGACTATCAGAAGAACTTTAACTCAGACGACTTTGACTATGAAGCGCTGCAGAAGAGTGACTTTGTCTTCATGAGATGGAAAGAGCATTTTTTGGTAACAAGCAAACACAGGGAACAATTGCAAGAATGTTATTTTTTCGTTATATTTTAGGTACCTGACCACAAAATAAAGGACATCAACGGGGCATCCTTTGCAGGGTTTTATTACATTTGCTTTCAGAAGTCGCGGGCAGTGATGGAAGGTTATTACTATCACAGATCTTCTGAATGGTAAAACTTTTATCTAAAAGATCTTACCCTTTTCTAATATTACTTATTGCTTTTTCAACAGGTATCAATCCTTAACGCTGGAACACGTACCCGAATCCTGCATTCAGATTTATGAATTCAGATAAATCTACTTACAAAATGCGGAAATTAATTAGGTAAATGTCTTCATGGGAATCTACTAATCATCCGCAGTGAAATAAAACGATGACCTTCCTTACTTACAGTTGTTATCTCATGTTGTTGAGACGGCATGCGACACCGCTTATTTAAAAATGCAAAATCACGTACACAATTACCAACATCAACATCAGAGCAACGGCAAAAACGAAACGAAACGAAATGAAATGATAAGCGGGTTACCTACATATACTTCTGGGAAGGCAGATAGATTGAATTTTTCAGTAAGTATACCTCTTTTGAGCACTTTACCGTCACTCTTCGCCGATTAGAATATAACGAGAAACAACAGCAACAAAAATGAGTTCTCTACTAAGCAAAGCAACAATTGTAAAACAATTTATTGTTACTTCTGTCACTTAAACTGTACAACCACCAACCATTTGACAAACAACACAAAATAAGTGTTGAAGAACCCTGCACTCGTCAGCGCAGATTGAAAAGAAACATTTAAAGCTGTAGACCGTTAGTGGCGTTAAATTAGTCCGTTCAGTTATAAAAAGAGTAATCGACAACAGAAAACTAAATTATTAACACTGAAATAAATTAACAGTAATTTTAACTCGAGACAAAACTTATATTTTCCGCTCTTTGAATGATTAAATTTTCACAGAAATACAATATATAATCTAACATCTACCTGAATGCCATTACGTTTTGTTGAAATACATACTAACGTTAGTTTGATCGATTCTTGAATAATATTAACCGGTAGTAACTGGCGAGACGCTATCTTGCTAGCGAGAACAAGTATAGAATTGACGAGAGATAATCGACTGCGCAATTTTGTAAAACTGTGAGCAGATGTGGGAAAAAGGATCAAGCGAAAGCTTCAACAATATTTTGTAGAAGCAAGTTTAAAGCATACATATATTTAATCGCATAAAAACTATGCGTTTTACAATTTTCCAAAAAATTAAAATTTAAAATACTATCCCCGTCTATGATAATATCTGTTGATTATTGATTGATTGAAACAATAAAGCAAAACTCTCGAACGATGTTGTACTGATCTGCAAGCTGCTCAGCGGCAAATCGCTGAAAAATACCACGAAATTCCGAACAGTTGTGGATAGATACGAAGGAAAAAAAAGGCTTATATCGCGTGAAGAATTTTGGAATTTCGTAGTAATTTGCAAGCAAGCAACTCTCGGCAGAATAATACAGCCACAGTACGTATGCACTTTCTAAAATCATTAATATTAATAAAGAAGAAAGACGCCGAAGAAATGATATTATTATAGTGACGTAATTGTACCATTCTCGCTCTCAAAAACAGAAACTTTTGGGCAACAGCATATTAATATATATATTTTCAATAAAAAATAACAATTCGCGTCAAGTGGACGAAACAATATTCGCGTCACTCTTCTCAGCTGTAGTAAATATCACTAGCCTTTTGAAGCCTGAAGCAATGTGTTTGTTCACAGATACGATGCAAAATGCTAAAAATATTAGTCTGTGCTAAAAGCTTTTGGTCCTCCTGAAGTTTATTTTTTTTTTCGAAGGGTGAATGCAAACATGAAATTATTCAATTATACTTATCAACATTCAAAGCTAATTTCTTTTTTTTTTTATTTACAACTAGTTTATTAAAGGCCTTTTACTTTTATAAAGTTTAAATGTGCCGAGGGTATCTGTTTCACTGGTTAGTAGGGAAGGGGGCCGTAATAGTCGCGGCGACTCAACAGTTAAAAAAAAAAACTTTAAATAATGGAAAAGGAAGGGGTTTATAGGGGTTATTCTCCAACATCAGCTTTCCATTAGGGTCCGGTGGTGGCCTCCTGTAGCTGTGGTTTCGGTAGCTACGGTTTGGTATCGGTTTCCGACCTTCTGGCCAACCTTCTTCAGGAATGTGTCGAACCCGTTGGATGAGAGGTGGTACTAATAAATAAACAACAAAACAGACATTAAATGAAGAACACACAAGGGGAAAGTTTACGTGGGTAAGCAGACTAAACGACCGAATCAGACAGCTTGAGATATTTGTAAATTGGGAACAAATATCCAAAATCTAAGTTTGCCAGAATGTCTCGAATTGGAACACCAGGTAATCTACCTCGGGCCCTAAGGGTATCCAGTAGCCAAGCCCTCGTTTGACCATACCTTTCACACGTCCATACAACATGATCAATGTCGTGGTAGCCATCCCCACAAACGCAAACATTGGTTGCAGCGAGATTAATACGAAACAAGTGCGCGTCAAGCCGGCAGTGATTTGACATGAGCCGAGAAATCACGCGAATGAAGTCGCGACTCAAGTTAAAATGCTTAAACCATGCCTTCGTCGGAACCTTAGGGATAATCGTATGGAGCCAACGTCCCTTTGTGCCATTGTCCCAGCTAGACTGCCAAGCGTTAATCGCTAAAGTGCGAGGTATTGAAAAGTACTCATTGTAAGTTATAATCCTCTCAAAGATTTCACCTTGTAACGCGCCCACCTTAGCCAATGAGTCCGCCTTCTCATTGCCTTGTATAAGACAATGAGACGGGATCCAAGCTAAGGTAATCCTATACGAATTTTCGATCAGAGCGCCCAATATCCCTGAAATTTCCAGCAAGAAATGGGAAGAGCGCTTCATCAGTTTCATCGATCGAATCGCCTCAACGGAGCTGAGACTATCCGTATAGATGAAATAGTGGTCTACGGGCAGTGTGCGAATGTGTTCCAAGGTGCAGTAAATAGCGGCTAGCTCAGCAGTGTAAACGGAGCATGGCTCTCGAAGCTTGAACGAAGCTTCAAAGCCCTCATTATACACTGCGAAGCCAGTCGCGTTGTCGATTCTAGAACCATCAGTAAAGAACATTTTTATAGGATCAATTTCACGTACTTTTGAAGCAAAGATTGAAGGAATGATGTTGGGTCGGACGTGATCTGGTATTCCACGGATGTCAGCGGTCATGGACAGATCGAATTTTATCAAGGAACTGCTAATTGGGTAAAAGTGACTCGTGTCCGAACTTAATAAAGAAGGATTTATTTCTAATTGACTTAAAGTTTTATAATTATTTACATATTTCACTTGCGAATTAATATTCATAAGCCTTTCCAAATTTTCTATCACCAAAGGATTCATAGTTTCACTTCGAATTAGGAAACGTAGCGATAAATCGAAGAACCGATTTTTCAACGGCATCACTCCCGCCAGCACTTCGAGACTCATCGTATGTGTCGATTGCATAAAACCCATGGCAATACGCAAACAACGATACTGTATTCGTTCTAGTTTAATCAAGTGGGTATCCGCGGCTGACCCAAAGCAAAAGCTTCCGTATTCTATGACCGACAGTATCGTTGTTTGGTATAACCTGATGAGGTCCTGTGGATGAGCACCCCACCAGGTTCCAGTAATCGTTCGAAGAAAATTGATTCTCTTTTGGCATTTTTGTGTCAAGTACCTAATATGTTTTCCCCAGAGGCATTTAGAGTCGAACCAGACACCCAAATATTTAAAACTAAGAGATTGAGTTAGAGTTCTACCCATCATAAGGAGCTCTATTTGAGGAGGGGAATGCTTCCTTGAAAAAACTACTAACTCGGTTTTACTAGGCGAAAACTCGATACCTAGATTCCTGGCCCAGAGTGATAAGTTATTTAGAGTTTCTTGCAAAGGAGGTTTTATTTGAGTGTCTGTTTTACCTGTGATATGAACAACACAGTCATCCGCAAGCTGTCGTAGCGTGCAATTTTGTGCCATACAACTATCGATTTCTCGGACATAAAAGTTGTATAGCAGGGGGCTTAAACATGAGCCTTGGGGTAGACCCATGTAACTAATTCGTTCAACTTTGGTTTCTCCATGGCTAAAATGCATGATTTTTTCAGACAACAGGTTATATAGAAAATTGTTCAAAATTGGTGAAAGTCCGCAAGAGTTAAGATTACTAGATAGCACTTCTATGGACACCGAATCGAATGCCCCTTTGATGACCAGGAATACTGCCCCCATCTGCTCTTTTCGGGCAAACGCCAATTGAATGTCTGATGAAAGTAATGCTAGACAGTCGTTCGTACCCTTGCCTCTACGGAATCCAAATTGTGTACTTGACAACAGATTGTTTGATTCAACCCATTTATCCAGCCGAAAGAGAATCATTTTTTCGAGCAATTTCCGGAGACACGAGAGCATTGCAATCGGCCTATACGAATTGTATTCAGAAGCTGGTTTTCCCGGTTTTTGTATGGCGATGACTTTCACTTGTCTCCAGTCATGCGGAACAATGTTCAGTTCCAAACACTTATTGAATAAATTCAATAGACGTTTTTTAGCGGAATCCGGCAGATTCTTCAACAAGTTGAATTTGATTCTGTCCAGTCCGGGAGCTGAATTGTTGCAGGACCAGAGCGCAAGTGAAAGTTCGACCATCGAGAATTCATCCTCGGTTTCGGAGCCATTCTCTGTATCCCGATATATTTTCAGAGCTGGTGCTGCGTCTGGGCAGACTTTTTTCGCGAACTTTAATAGCCATCGACTCGAACTTTCCTCACTTTCGTTCGAGGGAGTGTGATTACGCATGTTTCGTGCTGTTTGCCAAAGTGTGCGCAGAGACGTTTCTCGAGATAACCCATCCACGAATCGCCGCCAGTATCCACGTTTCTTGCCCCTGATCAGGTTCTTGAACTTGCGTTCCAAGGCCAAGTAACATTGGAACTTCTCTGGCAATCCGGTTCTGCGAAACTCGACAAACGCCTTGCACTTTTCAGCTCGCGCGCGCGAGCAATCTCCATCCCACCACGGAGTGGGAGGCCGTTTTTGTATCGTCGAGCTTTCATTCCGTCTGATCTGTGCCCCGATTGCGCAGTCTACAATTGTCCCGGATATAAAACTGTACTCTGCTTCCGGAGGCAGTTCGTCTGTTGAATCGATGGCTTCAATGACACCCGATGCATACTTTTTCCAATCTATACTCCTTGTGAGGTCATAAGGAATATTGATTTCTTCGGGTGGACTACGACCACTGATGATAGAAATATTGATAGGCAAATGATCGCTTCCCTGAGGGTCTTGGATTACCTTCCACGTACAATCCAAACTCAGAGAGGAAGAAGCTAAAGAAAGGTCTAAAATACTATGCTGTGATTGGGATCCATTAATTCGAGTCACTTCCCCATTGTTTAAGACAGTCATGTTGAAGTCGTCGCACAGCTCATAAATAATGTTAGCACGATCATCATCACGTGAGCTACCCCAGCCCACGCCATGGGAGTTGAAGTCTCCCAGAACTAGCCGGGGTTCTGGGAGAAGTGAAATAATATTCGCCAATTGGTTCCGGCTAACGCTTGAAGATGGCGGAATATAAACCGAGGCTAGACAAAGGTCTTGACCTTTTATTCTAGCTTGGCAACTAACGACTTCAATACCCGGAGATGGTTGTAGTGGAATACGATAGAACGAGTGGCATTTCTTGATCCCCAAAAGAACGCCACCCCCTCTCTGACCATCACGATCCAGGCGAATTATGTTGTGGCTGTGGAAGGTGAAATCTACGTTTGGAGAAAGCCAAGTTTCGCATAAGGCGAACACATCACAATTCAAATTGTGTACCAATATTTTAAATGGGTCCAATTTTGGTAAAATACTTCTGCAGTTCCATTGCAATACAGAAACAATTTCTCTCCCCTCATTGGATGAATTATCCATCGAAAGAAATTGCTTCTGCGATGAGGGTCATAGTGAGAGCCTTCTTTTTCAAGAATTCTCTCAAAAGGGGTACAAACATATTTATCATAGTCCTCCATCCCGCTGGTACACTGAAAAAGTCCAGGATGAACGCAACAATTTCCGAGAATTTCATCTTACCATCAGCCGAAAAGCTGGGAAAACCATTCGTCGATGGATCAGATGCAGTTTCTCTGGGAATTGTTGCATTCCTGTTAGCCACTGATGGGCCGGAATTCTGAAGGAAAGCCTGGGGTTTTGACTTCCCGGAAAGTGGAGGAAAGTCCTTCGGGGACGGATTAAAACCCGGAGGACTCTGAATAGGAGGGGCAGAATTACTATTTCCACTTTGAGGACTTCTTTTAATTTTAATTTTGCTGGCAGCTAATCCGGTTTGTGTTTTAGTAATGCGTTTCCTTTTTGGAGCCTGTGAAACATTATTTTTTAAAAATGGCCCAGTTGATGTTCCTTCACATGGATCCTCCCCTCCGGACTCATTTTCGCTTAGAAGGTCAAACCGGTTCTCTGAGACGATTGGCAAAGACTTCAGAACCATGTCTCTATAGGACATTTTTACTCGATTTTTCAGAGAAGTCTTGATTTTTTCCCGG
Organism: Uranotaenia lowii; assembly: GCF_029784155.1. Taxonomy (NCBI): domain Eukaryota; kingdom Metazoa; phylum Arthropoda; class Insecta; order Diptera; family Culicidae; genus Uranotaenia; species Uranotaenia lowii. The sequence continues at coordinate 6,200,794 of NC_073691.1, forward strand.
CGCGATATGTACTTAGGGCACGCCGAGAGAGCATGAGATGCTTCACCAGTGCAATACAAACACCTGTTTGCTGCTTGTGTTGTACACGAAGCTTCCTCATGCTTCTCCCCGCACTTAGAGCAGCGTGCCTGATTGCAGCAGTAGGCGGCCGTATGATCCAACTGCTTGCAATTCTGGCAGAACATGACCGAAGGCACATAAAGTCTCACAGGTAGACGAACCTTCCCGATCGCAACGTAATCAGGAAGTGCAGTGCCGGAAAAGGTAACCCGAAAAGAGTTCGACAGGGAAAACTTCCGTTTTTCCCCCTCGCCAGATGCTGACTTTAGTTGACGCGCATCCAACACCTTGACCGTTGGAAGAGCAGGATCCTTGAATCGGCCAACCCCTGATTCCATTAGGTCATCGACGGTCAAACCCTCTTCGGTTACCACTCCGTCGATTTCCACGTCACGAGCGGGAACGTAAACGCGGTACTCGATCGAAACCTCTCGTCACAAGCAATGGCGTTTGCTTCCTTCAAGCTACCAACAACAACGCGCATTTTGTTCCGACTCATCGGCTGGTAGCTGACTACGGAAGAGTACGATCGGTCGAGGTCTCGGGAGATTGAAATGACATTTAGGGGTTTCGATTTGGACCGGAAATACACTACCCAGGGTCCCGTCGATTCATTCTGGTAAACCCGACGACGAGGGGGAAGTCTCGGCAATGTTGTAACATTTTCAGGGGAGGAATTAGCTTGATTTGTGGAAGAAGAGGGAGTGCCGAATAGAAAGGGTCCTTCAATTGGTTGGGAAACGGGGGAAGGGGAATCTTCCGTGTCCGAAACGTACATGGGGGGATTGGGGGGATTGGGGGGATTGGGGGAATAACCTTCCATTCCTAATTCCTGGGACAATGATTCTTCCCGAAATGGAGGATGTTTATCGTCCTCGCCGTCGTCATCCGTTATGCGGTTGCGTTCCGACATAACGGGTTTGGGTAGAGAGCGAAACCAGATTTATTAAATATATCGCTAATAAAAATTAATTAAACTATGATGTAAATAAAACTATGATATTGGTGAAAAAAAATTCAGTTCTGATAATGGAGGAAAATGTTAAAAAAAAAAAAAAAAAAAAAAGGGTACAACAGCCAGTTTTTGGAGAAAGAACAAAAAAAAAAAAAATAAAACGTCGATACTTATCTGGTACGCACTGTACCAATCCCGCCAACAACGTGGTTTTTTACTGGTCGACGTCGATTAACCACAACAGCAAGGTCTTTTGTCTTCGACCGGTAAGATGAAGATGGCGATGATGGAGACAAAAGCGATGAACTGGTCTGATCGGATTCGATGGTGATCCGATAGCGACAATCCAGACTCACTCACCTAGGTCTTATCGGGAATCCAACAACCCCACGGTGTTCACACCCGGATTTGATGGGTAACAAAACTTCTCGCACTAAACTTTTTCCCGGTGCACCAGTAGATAAAAAAAAAACACGTCCACTAGTCACAACTGATGCAAGACGAATGCAAAGCTAATTTCAATATGCAAACCTTTTAGGAGCGGTGATTTTTTTTAACACACTCAAAGCCCTGACCTTGAAAAAAGTAGTTCTTTAAAATTTTACATAATCTTTTTTACCATGTACTTTCTCTTTTACTTGAAATTTGTACTATTATTATCTTCAGATTTCAAGGAATCCAATGGTAGCTAAGCACCCCTGGAGGAATGTCTGGACAGAAGAACAGTTCAGGAAAACAACTGGGGATTTTTTTTTATTATCTGACGGGTTTGCGCCGGGGGTCTTCAGATTTTCCTCAAAATTGAAAATTTGGTTCATTTTTGCGACTTAAAAACACATGTATTTTTTCAGATTTCTAACATTTCAATTTTTTGAGTTAGCTTCGGTTAGATTTTTTTGTAAATAAAAAATAACCATTTTTCAAAGCTACGTAACTCTGTTGTTTCTCAACGGAAATTATAAAATAGCACATCAAAATGCATCGAAATTTTATCAGCTTTCCAAATAGAATAGTTGAATAAAATTAAATAATGACCTTCAACATGAAAAGTTGTAAGTAAACTTTAAATGGCGTCTAAAAGTACCGTCTGCACCACCGAATATTTTGCAAAAAATACCATTATGTAGCTCGATTTATGATGCAACTTTCATCTGAAGACACCAAAGTGGGCCATTAACACCTTGAAGAGTTATGAAAGAAATAATGACAATAAATCTCTTTTTTTGCATCGAAAACAAACAATGGTCGAACAACTGCACTCATATATGGAGATAGCAAGCACTTCTAACAACATGGAAACAAAAGAACTTATTAAAGCTGGTAAAAAAACACTATTTTTTCGTCCTTTTCAGACTGCCCCTACTCGCATAACAGTCCCATATGAATTTTCGTCATTTTAGGTCAACATAAGGCTTCAACATAAAAGACTGAAAAAAGAGGTTTTGTTCTAGAAATTTCGAAAAAAATATCAATTCGTGGCTGTCCTAAATGAAATATACCTAATTAACAGTCCCATATGTGAAATACCACGGATTTGGTTACTTTTCAATGTTTCTTTCGGCGAAATAGTCTTTGGTTTATTGCTTTGAATCATTTAAACATTTTTTTAACTCACTTGATGTCGAATGATGCACACTAGTTTTCGAAGGCAGGTCTGACTTTCTTAGGAATGACTTCCTGAGCGAAAAACTATCGGATGCAATCAAAAATCGTAAAAAGATTCAACTTACAATGTGGAATTCATGATATTTTTTTGCAAAAGTATGTTTCTTTTTCTGACAATTGCATTTAGAAATTCAAAAATGATCAAATTTAAGTCTTAGAAAGTAGCTTGGTGAGAAAAATATATTTTGTATTGGACTGTTATGCTAATAGATTCGAAAAAAGTTTCAAATATGGTCGATTAAAAGTCCCATAATGAATAAAAATGGTGCTCTCGACCTTACCAATAACCCAATTTCGAAAATTTCAGGCCTAACGATTTATTATGACAACCTAGAAACGATTTTCGTTTATGCTGAAAGTGGTGGTCACAATTTAAAAATATATTCCAAAACAGAAAAAGCTGATTGTCTCGCTTGCTTATTTTTGTATATGGGACTGTTATGAAAGAAAGGGCGGTAGATTGTTGCAGCTTAACTGACTTCATGTTATATCCAAAAATCTAGTAACGTATTCGTTTATACTCAGTTTTGCACCAGGTCACAACAAGTTATGCACATTTTACTGTCATTTTTAGAAGTTTATGCGCTAAGTTTTGCATCCGTAATTCCCCAGATTTGATTTAAAATGGACGGTGGAACACTGAAGATTCGTGTGTGAGCGATCGAGGTAGCAAAACACTGAAGACGAATTATGTGCGTTCTAGTATGGTAAACCTCAAAACTGGGCGAATGTAGAAAACGAATACGGTAAAAGTATCATATTTTCATCATTTTACAGCCTGGGCTGGCCATACTGAGCTCTTCGATTATTTCTACATTTGTGCCACACTCTTTGTTTTTGATCAATGGGAAAGGATTTTGGTGTCCAGTGCTTAGCTCCCGATTTAAAAACTATGTAAAGCACGTCTATATTTCATTTTTTTAATCACATTTTTGTGATCCCAAACACAGGGACTGAACCTTCTACTATTGACATTGATTATGCTTCACAATGATCTTTGATCGAAAAATTATTAAGTTATATAGTATATGACCAGGTTGTAAAAGCAACATTCCCATTATTAGTTATATCACTTAAACAATACGATACTCACAATTTTGGTTAACATTTAAAGTCAGTTTTGCTGCAAACACTCTACAAAGCACGAAAAAGTAGTGTTTTTTACCTGCTTTAATAAGTTCTTTTGTTTCCATGTTGTTAGAAGTGCTTGCTATCTCCATATGTGAGTGCAGTTGTTCCACCATTGTTTGTTTTCGATGCAAAAAAAGAGATTTATTGTCATTATTTCTTTCATAACTCTTCAAGGTGTTAATGGCCCACTTTGGTGTCTTCAGATGAAAGTTGCATCATGAATCGAGCTATACAATGGTATTTTTTGCAAAATATTCGGTGGTGCAGACGGTACTTTTAGACGCCATTTAAAGTTTATTTACAACTTTTCATGTTGTAGGTCATTATTTAATTTTTTTCAACTATTCTATTTGAAAAGCTGATAAAATTTCAATGCATTTTAATGTGCTATTTTATAATTTCCGTTGAGAAACAACAGAGTTATGTAGCTTTGAAAAATGGTTATTTTTTATTTACAAAAAAATCTAACCGAAGCTAACTCAAAAAATTAAAATGTTAGAAATCTGAAAAAATACATGTGTTTTTAAGTCGCAAAAATGAACCAAATTTTCAATTTTGGGGAAAATCTGAAGACCCCCGGCGCAAATTGTCAGATAATAAAAAAAATCCCCAACTGTCAAATTAATTTGTTGGTTCGAATCTGTGTTTTCCTGTAATTAACTGGACTTTTAAAATATTTCTGTGAGTTCGAAACGAAATGTTAAATTGTTTTTCGAAACTTCAGGGCCTTGAAGCGTTACGAAATTCGGTTAGATTTCTATTCGAACTTCATAAATTTTAACAGTTTTCGCTGTAGCCCGAAAAAGCATTAAACCGAGCAGAATAACTGCAATCTGTTTGTTTGTTAGCCGCTAATTGAAAGTCTCAACAAACTACGCCCATGCTTTCTTCCATCAAACGCAGCGCCAGCTTTCACCTTAGGAATTCGGACTCATTCGGTGATGTAAACAAAAATAACCGAAACCAATCTAAAACCACCCTGCAAGCCGAGAACCCGAGTTGTGTGAGCTGTCAAAACAAAAATTACAACGTGTTATTTTATTCTGGTTCGCTTTTTTCTCCTTCTGCAGAAGCAGAACTCGCACTCTCTCTCACAGCAAGCTCTAGCTAGGCAGACATTCTTTTCGCTTATAACTCAAAATAGGAAATTGTGTTTCGTTGCCTTATTTTAAATTCGAAAATTTTCATTGAAAATGTGCGAGTTTCTTTGATCACTGGACGCGCTGGTCAAGGACGGTTCACTCGGAGTCGGAAAATAGTAAGCACCATAGGAGGGCTGGGTTGAGTAAGACGGTGTTTGCGTACACATTTTTGGCTACTGTTCCCCGTTACTCCGGTTCGCAATGGCTAGCGCTTACGAGATTCGTAGGGCGGATTGGCTGGACCGATTGGACCGGGCAAGCGGTGTCGATGCTGTTCAACTCATTTGTAAGGTGAGTGACAATGTTTCGAATTTTCTTTTATCGAAAATAGGTAATTGCGTAATTTTGTTTTTTTTTTGCTTGCAGGATATATGCAATGCTGTTGATCGTAAATTTAGCGACAAGGATGATGAGCTGGTGGAATACTCACCGGGATCACCGGAGTGGGGTACCCGATTCTATCTCAACTATGAAATTCTCGTTCGGTTGAAGGAACTAATGAATAGTCCCAAGACAACCTTTGCGCAGCAGAAAATCATCTCCAAGACGCTATTCAGAATATACGCGCACAATTATCGCAGCTGTCGGATGGTTTTCCCGATGAGTGGCATAATGCCCAGTGGTAAAGCTGCATCTGTGGAAACGGTGGCCATCTATGGCATGGTGTTCTCCAGCTTTTTGACCCTACCGGGACTCGAAGATCTAACACCGGTGGTCTCTAGAAACTTTGAGCTCTTCCAGGCAATGGGTTGCTATGCGAGGCATTTCAACACCTTATCGGAAAATTTGCTGACCATGCAGAAAATGGATCGATACAGTAAATTTTTCAATGAGAGATTGGAGAAAATCTGGCACATCGTGTTGCTGAATTTGGAATCGCCGTACAAAGGGGTACGAGATTGTATGATAAGCATTCTGAAAAGCGTTCTTCTTGAGGACAAATTTGTTCGGTCGACTATGCTGCCAGCGGTTCTTCGCTGGAGTTGGCTAAACCGGAACAAATTTCACGTTCTTCTGGTGCTTTTAGGGCGGTACAAGTTAAGCACCCTGGAAGAATATGCCGGCGAAGAGATCGGATTATACGCGATGCTTGAGATGTCACTACACTACAAACATTTGTATTCGGGCAGTCAGGGCATTGTTCGTGTCCTACAGAAACAGCAAGATGATAACATTTTCGAACTGCAAGTCCGGATTCTCAAACGAGGAAGCATTTATCTCGTTAGAAGCATGATCAAACAATGGTTTTCAAATTTGACACCATCTGATTTTAGAAAACTGTTCCAATTGATGCAATTAGATCAGTTGAAAATAGGAGAAAATCGAAAGTTAATGCCTTACTACCTTAAGGAAAACAACTATATCAAATTCTTCCAGTATATGAATTTATTCAAAAAAGAGTTTCAATCTTGTAAGGATCTGAACGTTCTCCTTGTGCTGATGCTGCAAATAAGTACCGAAGTTGATCTGGATCATCTTTCGATCACACTGATGGTAGAAACCTTGGTTCATCATATCGTAACGCCCAATGCTCATATTCATCCTTCGACTAGCGTATTTTACATCTTCAAACTTAAGGAATACATACTGCAACAAGTTGGGGTTCCTTCGGTACACGTTTGCAACACATTTGTGACCCAGTGTACCAAACTACTGCACTACATTGCATCGCTCCCGGTTGAACGTTACGCAGCCAACGAAGATGCCTATGGTCTCGTGTCAGAGCTCATGGGATCAACCCTGTTCTATCAACATTTGCACAAACAAGCAACGAGCAACTACCACGCCGTTATCACCAGCCTCCGATTCTTCCAAGCATTCGCTTCGCTCTTCTTGGAGTTTACGCCCAAGTCACCCTACCGACTGCAGGAGAAAGCCACCGCTAACACTATCAGTCACTTGCTTCCCATGGAAGCGGACACCTTCTACGATATGATCTATGCTGTCGAGCATCTGCTCACATCTGAGTACGAGGATGTTAGAGCCATCGCTCTTAAAATGCTGTACAATAAGAGCTTTGCCTTCCATCATGGACCTGCCCTGCAAGGGAAGCTCTCACTGATCTACTCGTATAGGTGACCCAGCTGAAATCACAACAATTTCCTTTTATAAAATGTTTCTTTTTCTTTCACAGAACCCCTGGTGCGGTGCTGGAAGCCATGACCAGTTTTTACGATGAATCTCACGTTGCTCTCACCATATCGCTGCGGGACCACGAGCGGGATCTGTTTGCGATGATGAAAACCGACAACCAGCTGTATCAGCAGCTCGATGGCATTAACGAGGCTTTCTTCGGTTACGAAGAATCGCGCAATCTCAACACCCTGGAGAACATTCGAGCCTTTCCGTCGATGCTCCGACTGGTGAATCGGGTGATAGAGTTTGTTCTACGTTCGCTGAATTGCGCCAAAACGGACGAGGAACGTCAGCAGGTTGGGTCGAGTTTTGAAATCATGGACAACAGTTTGCAGTTGCTGTTGGATCGCTCATCGCAACGTTCGACCAATCTAGCATCGGACAAGAAAACCATGATGAAGGCATTGTGGAAGGCACTTCGATCGGCAGCTAGTTTCCTGGAGAATTACGCTCTTTGGCTGCTGGATAAATATCGACTTCGGTTGGATGTGCTTCCACAATTGTCGCTTTGCATGAGAGCTTTTGTTCTTATCATGATCAACTGTTGTCATCGCGGTGCAGTCGAGGGGACAGCATTTTCGTTTGGAAAGGTGATACGACGAGTGGCAGTTTTGAAGGAGAAGCTGGTTGTGAGGAATGATCACCGGAATCGTCAGGCGCGTCTCATAGTGGATATGGTAGAAAAAGTATTTCGAACGGTAATAAATTTGCCTTTGCAGGGTGATGAGTTTCGACGTTGTCGAGGCTACCTGTGGATGATTCATAGCTATATCAAGAATGATTCTCATAAAAATTCTGAACGAGCCTATCTGAAAGTCTACATCGAAGAGCACAAGCTGCCACTATTCAATCAAACCATAACTCCGGATTCGTTTTTAAGAATATCAGTCCTCCAGTTACATCAACTCAATATGATGGTACACGAGGCAAGTATGAACGAAACGATGCTGGAGTTTATTGACGATCTTATGATCATCGCCCTAGAACGCTTCAAATCACCTGAATGGCCCGTGAGAAATGCAGCGTTGCAGTTGTACTCTTCCATTGTGACCAAATTGGTTGGGCAGCGTCAGCAATGTTCGGATCCGGATAACGATTGGCCACCGGTGTATGTTTCCTTCAACGAGTTGTTGTACAAACTGATCAAATCGAACAAATACATATTGAAGGAGCTACGAACGAGTGACCCCGTTTCAACGCCATTCCTCATTCTTGTACTGGAGTTTCTTTCCAAAGTGGAATACCGTGCATATCACGTACCCGGCCAAAAGTCGCTACTCATCGATTATCGAATTTTACTGTGGCGCTATTTGAAGCACGACAACGATCAGGTTCGCACGCTGGCCGGCGTCTGTTTTGCGCAGCTACATGACTTTTATGAAGAAATCCCCAGAATGATGGAAAATATGATTATTTGTTTGTTTACCAGCCGAGGCAATGAAAATTTCCGGCACGGTATCTGCAAAGCGATCCATTTCATGGTTCGAAAGTACATCACAAATGCTCGTTACATGAGTGGTGGCTTCAACAAGCCCGACTATCTGGCATCGGTTCGAGAAATGATTTGTCAATACTATTTACTAGATACGGATAAGATGGCCAGTTACCGGATGCGTTGTAGTTTGCTCGATTTGCTGCTGTATTTGGGCTTCGAAAAGATGCATCCGGCTGTGGTGGAGCTTGTGTTCAACAAACTCGCCGTCAACAACTATGGACTGAACGTGTTCCTCATGAGGACCAATGCGCTGTACAATGGCAGTGTAAGCGGAACCACATCATCGTCCATGGATTACGAAGTGGTCATCGAGGGAGACGAAAAAGACGATGACATCATTGACGATGACTAGCGTTTAAGGAAAGTTAAGTTAAAGCCCTTATTATAGTTTTCTTTGGTGATTGGTGGAAGAGATTAAAGTTCAGCGTACTATCGTTACGTACAAAAATTGTAATCGATTAGGTTTTCATAGAATATTTTTAACACTAACCACATCTTGTGATGGTTTTAGACAGAAAAAAACGTTACTAGAAAGTTTTATCAACAATGTAGTTATACCAGTTATGATGTAGTGAAGAATACATTCCAGTTCCAGCAATTGAAAGTTTTTCAAATTACCTACACCATTTTCGACGTTTTTATTTCCAAGATCGAACCGCAAAATATTGGGATATAAATAACACAGAAGCGAAAATTCGTATGTTACGAAGATGTCAGTTCTGTTACGATACCAAAAGATGTTTCCGGTGACCATTTATGGAATACTGAAAACATCAAATAATTCTTTTTCTATAATAAAGACATTAAAAAAAAAATTCTTTGAATGAAAATTAAAACTCAAAAAGTAGTGCAATAATCAATATACACAAATTGCAGCACATTGTATAGTTCAATCATCATTATTAATAATAAAAATTTTACATAAACTTTGTACCAATTAATTAAAGTTGGAAAGAATTCAATGGGGCTGTTTTTTTTCTCTCACTAGAGATAAAACTAACAAATAAATTTGAAATTCAACTTAGGAATTGGGATGTTTATTAACTAACGGACGCAATATTCGCTTTATTGTTTGATTACCTTTTTGGAACCTTTTTCAAACAAATTCATAGAGGTTGGAACATCTGCAAAAAAAAAAAAATAATTTCACATAAATCTCCGGCTTTCTGAGTCGAGATGCAAACCTCCCATAGCTCAAGTTCGTTTGCTTCGAGTGTCCCGGTTAGATATTAGATTGAAAATGTGTGAATAAAAGAGTTTCTTCTGAAAGTGTAATAATAAAATGGGATGTTGGTATAAATGGATAATTTCTCTATACATTTCGTGCCAAAGAAAAGGCAAAGACTTTATTTTTTATAGCTGTATTTTATAACTTTTTTTATACGTGTTTGTTTCTTCAAATTAAATAATCATTTTCGGTTTGACTGACACCAAAATGTGGACTGCCCGCTCTTCAGTTTTTTGTATAGGTATCTATAAATTTGATTTAGGTATTTCGGCTTCTCAAAAAATAACCTGTGTGTTTAGTATATAAGGATTGGGATCATTTCCTGTCGCTGTAAGAACGGGATGAGTGTATGTGAATGATTTATGTTTTTGGGGTTGCACCGGACTTCCAAGTATGTTCGCTTTAGCTGGTCAGTCTTTACTTTGTAAGGGTTTCAATGGAGGTGTAGAAATGTGAAAGTTATTTGAATCAAAATTGGACTTGATGTCCATAAGTGAAATTTTAGCAAAAGTTAATTTTTCAGACGAAGAATACAACTTGTTTTTTTTTCTGTTTTAGTTGTTATCAGTTCAAGAAGGAGAAACCATTCCGAACATTTCCAGCAAGCATGGC
>NC_073691.1:6211717-6261717 GCF_029784155.1 Uranotaenia lowii
GAATTGAGAAACTCACCTGTGATTAACACAACTGATGACAGCATGATGAATAGTATTGCATAGAATTTTACTATATTCCTATTCATTGCTTATGAATGAAAGAGGCTGCTTCTGGCTGCGTCTTCTTCGTTGGTTTATTTTTATACTATTCCTTTTCTCCTCTTCTTTCACTCTTCGTCTTTCTTCAATTCTTCTCACTAAATTTTCTCTCACGTACGAACACAGTTTTTGTTCGAGCTCTAGAGAATCGTTTTCGTGTGGGTGTCTCGAGGTGGAAATTCTTTTCCACAAGAGATGTTCACTTGGGATTTTTTCCCAAACTTCTTCCACTTGCTAGTTTTGTGCTGTTTTTTTTTTCTTTCCTTTCCTTCTTCAACACGTTCTCATGTAATTCGGGGGGAGTCTTTCTCCTTAACTTACTAACGCGTTCACTCATTCACAAAGGGATATTTTTGTTCCGTCGAACAAACTTGATTTCGATTCAACTTTCGAGTCTGTTTCGCTCGCTTATTCCACCATTATAATATGCACTCTTCTCTGCAAGCCAATAAACTAACTTTTTGCCTTTCCTATGCATGTATAGGTATATGGACAGAGATACTTGAATACAAAACTATACACAATTTTTTCGATGCACCTTTTTCTTCAACACAACAGTATGCTACTTTTGGGTGGTCAGTTTTTTTCTTCTTTCTTTGACGGAAGGGATTCCGTGGGTGGGAAGGTATTCTTAGGCAATGCACTACTAAACCCTTCAATTGTTGTTGGTATATCAGACTGCGTCTATTCCTCTCCGAACGTCGAGAGTGGTCGTGGAAGCTGTTCCCGTTCCGGATCTGATCCGACAGGGGTACAATTCTCGAGGAGGAATAACAACAAGGTAATTTTCCGAGGACTGATACTTGCTACAACAAAGGCACTGATTAACAGAAGTAATGCAGAACTTGTAGGCACTTTCGACTGTTGCTGATGAGTCTGGCAACGGAATCAATCGATGATGAGAACACAACATTCCACAGCATGATGTTTTCCATGGGTTTATGATTGTGTTGTGGGTTGGTAGTTGGTTGATGGTGGCAATGATGGAGGTGCTGCTTATGTTCTTGGGCTTTCTGGTTTTCGTGCTGCCGAATTGTTGGCCACCAGCGGGGAGGGGAACAAGCAGTTGCCGTAGCGGTTGAAGCTGATGATGACGATGAGTAACAACGTTCGACAGCGGCAACGGCAGCAGCATTCTCACCACGGCGGCCTGATGGTAGCCTTACCAGTATCCGATCGTCGTCGTCGTCTTTAAAGTAGCGGTAGGAAAATCGATCGCGATACACTAGTTTCATTTTATTCCGTCTTCCTCGCGTACTCATTCACCTTCTGCTGCCGACTCGACTTGCGACTCTCTTTCTTTTACACGACCCGACTCGACCGACCCGTCACCACCGGTCACTTGTTTCGGCGATTGATTCCCCTTTTTCCTTTGAGCTGAACGTGCCACCGTCGACTTGCTGCTTGATCGCGCACATCTAACTACCGTACCTTCCCGCTCCGGGATCCACTCCACTCCACTCCGCCATCGAATCCGTCTAACGGCGCAAACAATTACATCTTCGGACCGATATTTTCAGATCCAAAGGTCGAACGACAGACTGGTTCCCATAAAGTGTCACCAGTGCTCTTGTGTTGCTGTGTGTATAGGTAATCACCTAGTGCTTGCTGCCTTTAAGATGCTCAAGATTGTGGTCCACTCAAGGCTTCTTTCCAAATATGTTGGTCCCCCCAAAGCAACAGAAAACAACGGGTTTCCTCCGTATTTCTCACCGAACGATTCAGACCAGACTGGAGCAAAAGAGACTGTGTGTCTATCGGTGTGGGTAAGCAATCCAGTTCAGTCAGTTCGTCGGATATCTTCCGTGGTGGTCCCTCAGCAACAGCGCTCTCAATAAGTTGCAGTCGATGACGACGACGACGACAAACAGCGATGACGACGACCGATATCTTTCCACCATTCGTCGGGGATTCCAGCCGACCGTCCGGGTTTGGGTTCGCCTCTTTAGGTGGAGCTGTGGGAAAGAAGAGGGTGGGAAGAGAAATAAAAACGATGAAAATGAAAAGTACGAAAATAATGATGGTAAAGGCAATCGGTTTCTCAAGATCGGTCCAAAAACCGAGAAGAGGCTTTAGAGAAAACAGTGGCGGTGCAGAAAGCTCTTTATTATTGGTAGTCACGTACAACCTTATAGCCTGCCATCCAACCCGGGATTGACACGATTGATTCCAGGTAGCCGACAAAATTCTGCATTAAACCGTCACGGGTCAGTTTGTTTGTTTTCGGATGCATGCGGAAAATTATGCACATTTCCAAGCTAAGCTAAGCTTGAACCATTTTGGACATAGTTCGCTTAAAAAAAATGTGTCCTTCAAACTGAAAATGTTGAAAATATTCATATTTTTTTTTAACTAACGTGATTTAGTTAATCATCACCACAGAATTGATTTTTTGTAAAAAAAAACTGTATACTTCCAACCCCACAACACCTTTTGGTGAAGGGGTATTCACTATTACCAAATGATGTAAGTACGTGATTTTCTTAAGTGTTACAAGGAAGTATGAACTCATTTGGAGAAATGAATTATTAATATTTACAATTATTTTTATAGCTATAGAACCCCGTTTTGCTTGTAAATATGAAAATATACAAATATGGGGTTGACCCCCATTCCAAGCATATTCTTATTTATCAGATCGAAATCAAAAGTATCGGAAAACATTTTTTAAATGAAATTTGAATCTCACTTTTTCAATAAAGAGAATAATAGTGGCTCAAATTGTCATGGAATCATTTCTTTTGCCCAAAGACTCTTCTTTTGTGTTTTTTTGCATGGAAAGCAACCTCCCAGTAAACGAAAATTACCGAGTTCGGTAATTTTTTTACCGAAATCCTAACATGTGTAAATCGTTAAACTGTTCGGTAAAAAATAAACGAACATCGGTAAATGAAGAATCGATTTATCGATGTTCGTTTATTTTTTACCGAAAAAATTACCGAATAGTTTAACGATTTACACATGTTAGGATTTCGGTAAAAAATTACCGAACTCGGTAATTTTCGTTTACTGTGCTCCCTTCGCCATCTGAAGAGACAAAAGGTCTAACCTAGGGTTGCCATCCGTCTAGCAAAAGTGGGACATGTCCCCCTTTTTTGTTGAATGTGCCGTCGTCTCGCTTTTTCCTAAAAATGTCACGCTTTGTTTTCATGGAAAACTTTTGCAAAATTCACAGACTCATACTGTAAAAGATCAAACTTAATTCTTTTAATTTAAAATAGGTTTTTCTTAAAAAAAAGCAACGCAATACAAAAAAAAATCGAATAGATCTTTTTTCTCAAAATAAGTATCGATTTTGCAGAGTTAACAACATAAGACAATACTAAAAAGCCCTAAAGTAACAATAAGCTACTGATTTAGTTAAGCGTTCTTGGAGCACGTTCAACCAATGAAAAATAAATAACTTTAGTATGAAGAAAATATTGTTTGAGTTGCTTCTAAATGATTATAAATCTTAATTTTTCGACAGAATCTAAGTTAAATTACCTTTTATATACCATCTTTTTCGACTGAAGTATTCAAAGTACAAAATTATGGAAATCTTCTTGAGTGTTCAAATTTTTGAAAAATATTTGTTTTTGCACAAAGGATATAAAATCCGCCGTTTACATGTAGAAATTGAAATATTCCTTTCCAATAACGTGTTTATCACAGTTGTCGAAATCACAGAGAAATCTAAAATTTCACAGAATTTTGAGTAAATTTTCATCACAGAATCTGTGCCACGGAAAACAAAATTTTAGAAATATTCACAGATTTCACAAAATGTTAAAATTGCACACATTTTTTTCAAAATATTTAATCGCGGTTTCCTGGCAAATGAATGCCTGGAAGTGATCCGGGAGAAACCTGCGGCGAAGGAGATGTGGTTGGCACTCGGCAACGCAGCATCTAATCCGGAAGCAAATGAACCGTTTGAAGCTGAGGGGTGATCCGTTGAAGCCACACTTGCTGGTGTTTGATGACCTGGGTCGGCAAATGAAGACGGCCGGGGCAAGAGTCGATGAAGCGGATCAAGTCATTTTGCTGTTCCAAACGTTGTCAGACTCATTTGATCCCCTGGCCGCGGCGCTGGAAAACATTTCGAAAAGGATTCGACAGTTGGCGTTGTTAAGCAACGCCTACTGGCCGAAGATATAAAGCGGATGGAACGTAGCAAATGTCACGGAACTGCTTTTTCGGGTGAGCAGACCAGGAATCTATTCAAGTTCCATGGCAAGTGCCACAAATGTGGAAGGCGAGGTCACTTCAAGAAGGATTGCCGTCAGAAGTCTAAAGGTGAAATTAATTCAGCCTGCCAGAAAAATGCAGTGAGTTTCGTGACCAATCGAGGTGGTTCCAAACGAGATGGTGGCAAGTTAATCTCCAACCTCGATTCGGGTTCAAGCGATCATTCAGTGAACCGAAGAACGGTTTCTCAAAGATTCGAAACTTGACTCAACCAATCACTATCAACGTGGCGAAGGATGGAGAATCGATGGTCGCTCGTAAGGTTTGAGAGATCAACGGCGAGGACAACAAGCAGTTTTCATCAATATGAAGGAGGTCCTCTACGTTCCAGAGCTACGCCACAACTTATAGCGTAGCTGTTTATTCCGCTGACTGAGTGTTGACCTGCTCACGACGATTCGAACGGTTTTTGCTTTCATTTGTGACAAAATTGGCAAAAATGCCAAAAATACAGAATATTCCTTAAAATTAAAAAAAAAAACAATGGAATAGGCAAAAATCAAAATATTATAAACATAAAAAGATCTACACTAACTACAAAAAATATAAAAAATATTCAAATTAAAAAAAAATTAAATTTAGAAGAGCCAGTTGAGATTTTTAGCATTTTTTTTATTTATTTATTTTCGCTTTATAAAAGATTAGTGAATAAGTTTTGAAAACGTTTGATTTAAAAATTTAAAATCACATCAGGTTCATAAGCAGCTGGAGACACCCCTGCCGAAATTGTACATTTCTCATTCTTCAGCGAGCGCAATACACAGCGCGCGGTGCGGCAGCAGTTCAAAAGAGCAGACCTTTCCACGAGAATCGAAAACGCATTGACCCTCTCCATAACTACAGGCCTGGCCCGGGTTCGGGTTGGATTGGACGGACAGACTGGCTGGTTGGCTTGTTGGACAATTGGTCGGCCAATTCAAACCCGTCGATTTTCGGTCTCGGGAAAACCATTCAGCGGAAGAGAGCGAGCAAAAAGAACGGCAACTATTGCAGCAGCCGTATAGAAATTGAAATGGGTAAAACTAAAAAAAAAAAGCGAGGGAATGAAGGAGCCAAAAAAGCAGAAAGAAGACAATTATAGTGGATCAAAATTGGGCGCCGTGGCGGAGTACAGAAGATTTGACTTGACCCGTTCGGCCCTGTGCGCGTCCGTACTTCCTAACCCCTGCTGCCTGTCCACCGCCCTCATTCATCAAACCGATCGAACAATATAACCCATAACCATAGGCCGTGGCAAAGCCATCTTCTTCCACTGTGCTCGGGAAAGATCCCAGCCTAGCCAAGTAAGAGTCAGGCAGCCAGCCAGCTAGCTGGTCGGGGCCAGTAGTGGATTGAGCAATTTTTATGACCGTAGCCCCGTCCGCGTCCATCCGCGTATTACTTCTTGGCGGGCGCGGCAAGATGAGATGAACGACGTACACAGAGAGATAGGATAGGCAGAGAGAGACCTCACTTCTGGAAGAAAACGGCCTGAGGCCTGGGGCCGGTTGCCTGACACAAAACATCCACGGAATACAACGCGAAACAGATTTCTCCGTGGATAGATAGTTCTGGGTTTGCTTTATTATCCCGAAAAAAGTTATTACCATAATAATAACTCGTGTAACTTGTAGACTGCACATTTTAATGCTTCCCCGCCGCTCCATCCATTCGAGTGCCCCCCGATCCATTGAGAATGGCTGAGAAACGGGGGGTAGGTATATGATGGAGGTCGGTAGACAGACACACTACACTAGCTAGCTAGCCTAGAGAAGAGTATGGGAGATCTGGGCGGACAATCGCATCTGTTCGGGAGGTTGTACGCCGGCAAATGTTTAGAACATTGCTTTCGGCCAGTAATTAGAGCATTCAAATGGGCTTAAAAAGTTTAATCTCTTATTAACAAATAGACTGACTGGGCCTGGGATAAAGGTAATATTGCTCTCCGGAATGATTGCTTGGGATAAGTTGTAAAAATGAAATGAACTAAATTCCTGCAGCAGTTCGGTGATTTCGTTTCACGGTAGGTATGTAGACGTTAGAGTGGGCTTTAGTTATATTGAAATACACCTCAATAAAAATTTCCATGCTTCCAATTCCAAGCATACATGCATTGTAAAAAAAAACTGAAACTGAGTCAAATTTAATTTAAATTTGTTTGGAAAGGAAAAAAATTCCATTGAAAATTATTAATAATCCGGGCAACACTGCTAAAACAATTCAAAATTTAAAAAAAGTTCTTACGTGAGCACATATCTTTTAAAATGAGTGGCTTTCTGTCATATAGTCCATTTTCATTTTTTTTCACGTACTTCAAATAGAATAATTTGGAAAAAGATGGCGAATGGTAGACAACTCAAGATCCCATACACCCACCCTTCGAGTACTGGCCATATCACCTCTTATCTTACAACTCCGATTCTCAACCTATCCGTGGTGCTGGCAACCTTTGCGGAGATAGGATATCTGTGAGATATAGAAATACCCCGCTTCAAGAAGTAGCTCAATTAGATAGTACATAGATCACTATCGTCCTCTTTCGATTGCTGGCTGACTTCGAGGTAAGACGTGCTTCCTGATGTGCTGAGTGATTCCCGTGTTGATGCTTTGATCACATGCTTACTGAGATAGGGGCTCCGTACGCGTCTGTTCTCCACTACACGAAACCGTCGCCCGCCTCGGTTAAAAATCGCACGACAAAAACAACCTGAGGTCTCGGTAGACTACGCGCAATCGCATCGCCAGCGTAGCCAACGACGTAGAGGAGCCACTCTTTAAAATGGGCCCGGACAAGTGGCTGGTCCAGATCTGGGACACAGACCAGCTAACGGAGAAGTGCAAGGAGTGACTGATAGGCCCTATCTACAAGAAGTTTGCTACCCCTTTCATGGAAAAATTGAAGTTTGTTAAAATAAATTTAATAAAATTAAACTTGAATCAAAATTTAACATTATTTAAAAGGGAACAGCTTCTAGATTGTCTTGAGTCTAAACATAACTTGAATGTTTGAAGGTTGAAGGAGCTACAATAGGAGGGATCATAACTTTAAGTTTAACAACAAAACCGTCCCTTTGTGCGGGAGGAATTTTAAAATAATGGCAAATTTGCACACAATCAAAAAGTGTGCCAAACTTTATGAAAACACTCAGGCATTGATTTTGTTAATAACATGGATTGTTTTCTTTATTAACGACACATTACCATCCTTGTGGAATTCGTGTCTGCTTAATACATTACATGTATGTTACAATTATTGAATATGAGAATCTTCATTAATTAAAATAGGAAGCATCTGTCAATACAATACCTCAGCTGATTTTGTGAAAAAAATATTTTTCAAATCAATATATCATCGTCCATTATGTTAAAACGCTTACTTTTATCAATTTTTAACAAAAAAATCCATCGAAGGTTTTATCATATTTTTTTTTACTTTTCTATGGGAAACCCCGCTTCTTGAAAACGGTTACAGACCAAATTTCACGTTGATCGGTTCAGTAGTTTCCGAAAATTGTTCGAATTGTGTCATATTTTTATTAATTTAGTATGGGATCCTCCCCCCTCTAGGTCAGAGTGGATTGAAAGTATTTAAGAAATCATCTCCGACCCCATAAACTCTTATATACCAAAGTTCAAATTGATTGGGTCAGTAGTTTTCGAGTTTATAGCAATCAGACAGACAGACAGAAAAACATTCATTTTCAATAGATATGAGTGCCCTCATTATTTCAATGGAAAGAGTTTTCGATACAACATATCATATAATTGGATCGAAACCTGTTTTCCAAATTGCGTCATATTTCATGTAAACTTTGTATGGGAGCCTCCTTTCCCTTAAGTCGGAGGGGTTTGTAACTTTTATAGAAACCATCTCCGGCCCTTAAATTTTTGAATTACCTACATAAAATGTATTTACAGTTTTGTGAAATACCATTTAATTGTTAAATTTACGCGAAAACGAAATTTTTATAAAATTTTGATAGAAGAGCGCAAAGAATTTATCATGTTTTAATGTTTTGTAATTTATTGAAGTGTTGTGTGATACAATAGAAAAAATTTAAAAAGAACTGAAAAACACCTCCTAGCCATTTTACGTAACGTTCATTCATTCCAAAAAAGGAAATCGTCCTCTTAGGGGCTGTTGGCGCAGTTATCATGTTTGTTAAATAAGTCAATTTGAAATTTAGTACCGTCCTAGTAAGCAGGTGACGGTGTAACTTTTCCGCTCACCCAGTCTGTATATTGTTATCAGATAACAATAGAATACCCGATGTACTCCGAGTAGTAAACCCAAGTGTCGGGTCTAGGTAGATAGCTAGGTAGTAGTCAGAAGCACAGTCAGTCGCAATACACCACTTGCATGAAATACACGCGCCTTTTACTCGCAATCGTCGACTACGTCACGTAAAATTTGGAAAAAATTTACAACCCCCCCTCCCCCCTCCGTCACATATTGTCACAAATTCCGTAACCCCCCTTTTGTATTACGTCACGTTTTCCTAACCCCCCCTCCCCCTGGAGTTAAATTTTCAACTCTGAGAAATTTGATTAAAATGTTGCTTTTTTAAACTCATCAGTTTTATTCAAAGCATTGAAAATAAGGTTAACAACTTTTAACAAGCCATTGCACAATCATTGCTTAAAACACACTTAACTTTTCATATAAATGATCAAATCTAGTCTATCCAACCATCCAAATCTAGTTCCTCTTCTTCAATCCGTTCGCAATCCAAATCTTCTCCACAGGTTAGAATAGCCAAGCAATCCTGTTCACGTTTTGCCACAATTTAAGTGGGAAGGACTTTCCTAAGTGTTGCAGTGAAAGAGTTCTTGTAAACTTTCTAATGATAATAAATTCACCAAAAGTGATTACGTGAGTATTATTATTCATTAAATGAATGGTGCAAGTATAGTTTTATTGAATTTAGCATAAAATTATTTGTTATTGTTTTGCTGTGTTTTTTTTTTGTAATGATAAGTGATGTCACGCTCAAGCTGACACCCCCTCCCCCCTATGTCACAAATTGTCACAAAAATCGAAACCCTCTCTCCCCCCCTAACGCGTGACATCATTTATGGACGGCCCCTTAACTGGCGATGAAAAATTATATTTCTGAATGGATAATTGATTCTTGACATTCATACATATTGGATCAAATTTGAGAGGATTAAACAAAAACATTGTCAACATCAGGAAATTGAAAATTTAAGGCCAAATTATTCGAGCGTACTAAAACGTGGTGGGTTCAATGTGTGCTTTGAGATTTGAAACGAGAAATCAAGGTTAATATCCAAACTAGAATTAAATAAGTTTTTTTTTTCCATGATGTTTGGAAATTCAGTCAAGTCAAGGTGTCCAAGTAAAAGACCAAAAATCAACACGAAGAAAAGGATATTTCGATTGGGATACATTTTAAGTGAACCCGAGCAACGCCGGGTAGATTCAACTAGTATCTTATAAACCTACTTCTATTGGAAAAAAGATCTGAGACATTAGAAGTGAGACGTGAAGAATGAGATATGAAAAAAAGAAAATTGAGACGTAAGGAGCAAAAAATGAGAAGTGAAAATGACACTTGAGAAGAAAAAAGAAAGACTTGAAAATTTAGACCTAAGAAATGAGAGTGAGATGAGAGAGATGAAAAGTGAAACGTAGGGCGTGAGAAGTAAAATGTACGACATGAGACGGTTAAACTGAAAATTGAGACGTGAGTGTGAGAAGTGAGACCGGTTTCATGTCTCATGTCTTTGGTTTGAAGATCTCTAGTCTTATGTCCCAGTTTCAAGTCTTAAGCATCATGCCAAAAGTCTAATTATTCATGTCTCTTGTGTCTCAGGTCTTAAATTCCATTTTTGATGTCTCATATCTCAGGTCTTAAATGTCCGGTCGCGTGTCTCCATAGTCTCGTCTTGTCTCATGTCCCATTCCTCGAGATTCAAATCTCAGGCCTCAGGTCTAAGTTCTTAGTTCTCATTCCTCATGTTTCAGCACTTAGGTCTTCCAAGTCTCAGAGTTTAGCTTCTCCTATCTTCAAAAATTTTGAGGTGTTGAAGTGGCATGAATAAATTTAATAAAAACCTGAAATTTGTACTAATTAAAGATTGAATAATGGAGAATCGATTGACATTGATAAATCAAAATTGATGGTTTTTGCATGTATACCCCAATGTCCAAAATCTAAAATAAGTTGTTCGTAATGCCTAAGTTAATAAGATTCTCTGTGCCAATTTTATGGTCGTTGTTTTTGTAAAAATGAATACAACAAACGGTCTAATGATGCTTTGAAATATTTTGAAAGTTTTTCCATCATCGAGCCTGAAACCCAAAGACACTTGAATATTCTGTCGAGATGTCCATTCATTGACTCACTATTTGCTCCTTCTCCTGGATGTTCTCAGCCGACAAATCGATAAACCCATCCATTTCAATAAACTAGGCGATTGACCTCGAACCAGAGACTAGCCGGCTGTCAGAGCGCGTCCAGAAGACGAAAACTTCTCAAAAATCGAAGCCACCTGTTGTCGATTGTTCGGAGCAGTTTTCGGTTTTACAGGTACGAAGTTGGGGGTCGTTCGTTTTGAGCAAAACGCAAGCAGCGGTCACCGCCCTCCGCTGCCGTTCCAATAAAAATTGAAAATGAATGGTGGTAGGTACGTAAGCTTAAAAAAAAAGGTGCACTTTTGTGCTTGGGAACTGAACTGCCGCCGCGCCGATCTTCCGAGTTGAGTTTTACCGGACCGTCTTATTTAGGTTTTTTTTCGGCTGAATGGAATAGACCAAAAAAGCGCGCAATTCAAACCCGGTTGGCGGACTTAATACTACGGGTACGGGTTGTTTTCCCTTCCTTCCATTTCTTCCATGAATTCACAGCCGTGTTCCGACATTAAAATGTCGATCGGCACTTACTTACTAACTCGCGCGCCTCTCTCCGGTAGTTTTGTGGTGCCTTCTTCCTTCCTACACACAACACAACAACGCAACGCATCGTGATCGACACGAACGAATGCACGTGTCCATCGCTCAACAAGCTGCCAACAGTTAGCGTGTGTCTGGCTGGGCTGGGATCGTCCTCTCCCTGGCCACCGGCATGGGCCATCACTTTAGCGAGCCATTAATTTTGTTATTATTTGCAACCTGTTCAGCGCTGTTTGTTGCTGCTCGTTAGGAGAAGGTGTACAATTTTCGGAAGAAAAACTAGGTACGACAACTTAGAAATTTATGCAGATTGCATCTTTCTGCATTGGGAATCATTTGGTGTTTTTGGGTGATTTCTCCGACAACATTTGGCATACCAGTTACAAGCCGAAAAAAGATAAGATCGATCACCGGTTTCTGGAAATGATGAACAAACCAGACTCCACTTATTTGCGATATGGGGATTTTCAGTATTTTTACTTTTCGGTTTGATTTGTTTGTGAAAATAAAACAAATGTGTTACCTCAGACAGTAGGCATCGACCTATGCTACCGCGGAGACCGAATCTTAAAATGAAAATTTGTTATTCCTCGTCAAGCCCACGTGCTAATAACACGCTCTCCATCGTTTTCTTTAAATTACTAATAAACTAAGAATCAACAAGTTCGAGTTTTGCTTTAATAAATCATGCAGAGATCCCGTATCACGAAGCCATCAATTCGGTTCCCATCACATTCAAAATGATAATTAACGCAAAACTCAAGCGCCCCGTTCTTCAGGAAGTCTGAATCAAAAAAGTTTGGCTATCAAACATCTCCAAGATTGATAATCCAGCAGTGAAGCCGTTTTTCCCCCATCGTGATGCTCTTGCTCTCACGATCATTAAGAACTGCATCATGATGTCGAATCGATTAGTCATTCCAGAATTCTACTATCAACGGATTCTGAAACAACTTCATCGAGGTTAATCGGGGATGGAACGGATGAAAGCCCTAGCCCAAAGTCACGTTTACTGGCCGAAAATCGACGACGACCTCTGAATGTTTGTGAGTAAATGTAAAATGTGTGCTATTCATGCCAAATCTCCACCGATGACTCCTCCTCAACTGTGGCCAGCAACACATTCTCCTTGGGAACGCATCCACAAATTTCAGCTATATTTTCAATTTTTCTCCCAAACTCACCGACAGTTTTTTTGTAGTTAACAGTTCAAGTTTATCATTTTACAATGTTTTCTGCCAAAAAAAAAAACTTTTCCTACAACAAACGGAGAATAACAGCCAAAAACGCTTCGTGTGACACTTTGGCGTAGAATCAGAACACATACACATGCTAGTTCTACGAATAACAGTCACGCGGCTAAACTTTTTCTTTCATTTTAAAAGCTTGTTTAGTTTCTATTTTTCCCAAAAAATCAAATTGAACCGTAATTTGCGAAATGCTTTCCTCCTTGTTTATAAAAATGTATAGTTGAGTATCGATCCTGTAAGTAGTGCCTACCGAAAAGTGTTGGTGAAAATTTCTCTGAATAAATCACTCAAAGCTCATCGCTCCTCCTCAACCCTCTATTTTTGTGTTTTTTTCGGTGAATAACATTAATAACATTATTATTATCTGAAGAGATTTTTTTGATAAAATAGACATTTTTTATAGAATTTTCAGTAATATGACATTCTTGCGTAGAACTATCAACATACAGACAACCACCTTGACGAAAATTTCGTATAAGTTCAGAACAAAGTATACTTGTTTGTGTTTTTAATCGAAATTTAACACTAAAACAGACCGTTTAAAGCAAAAAAGCGAAAATGACCCAGAAGTCACATGGGACAGTTTTGCTTGGAACGGCAGTATAGATGTGCACGATCAAATCAGCAACACCATCTGTAGTCATCGAGTTCCAAGAAGAATTATTCGCTCGTTTTGGGATTCCATCAACAATTGTTTCCGACAATGGCACCCAATTCAATTCGAAACAATTCGAAAAGCTCTGTGGGAGGAACGGTATCCAAAATCTGCGAATTTCGCCCTACATTAACAATCAAACGATCCGGTTGAAAAGTTTGCGGATTCCCTCAAGAGGTCTCTGCTGAAAATCAACGACTGGCAAAACATCTAGGAATCCCTTCAAACGTTCCTGCAAGTATACCGATCAATTTCAAGTCATGTCCTGAGGGGTTTATTGTTTGAAACATCAACGGTCTACATGTTGATCCTAATGATTATACTATAACTAACAAATTAAAATTAATATCAACATAAAACTACACAATACTTGATAGGTACACTTAACATTTTTCTACGGAACACGTTCCTTGAGACATTGAAGTCGACATGTTTGGAAAACCGATCAAAAGTTTTAGGAATGTCGATGAAAACGCTGTTAGCCCTGTAGAGTTGCAGGTTCTAGGTTCGCAATCCTCGGGGTCGTACGCTATTTAAGAGCCTCCAACAGTTCGGGGCAGTCGATTCTAGATATGAGAAGTTCCGCAACAACTAGAGCACAAATAGCATTTCGGCGAACTAGAATCGTATCTAAGCCTTTGGGACGGCAGCGGTTTTCATAGTTTGGTAAACGAAACGGATCTTGCCAGTTTAGGTGTCGTAGAGCGTACTGCAAGTAGCGCTGCTGGATAGCCTCGTTTCTTTCAGCTCCGTTATGGTAGAAAGGGCACCAAACAGCAGAAGCTTACTCGAGAATAGAACAAACTATGCAACAATAAAGATTTTTCAGGCAATACACGTCTTTGAAGTCTTTGGCCATATGAAATAAGAATCCAAGGTTTCTAGAAGCTTTGTCGACAACATATTTCGTATGAGTCTTGAACTCCAGCCGGCAGTCGAGAATAACGCCCATGATGTCGAACCAGTGAGCAAAAGCGGTGAATTGCTGTTGCAGAAAGTTGATGACGTCTAGGCCGTTTATCGTGTGAAAAAGTTTCAGGTCATCGGCATATGCGAGCTTTGTGCCGCCGAGGAGCGAGAGTACATCATTAAAATAAATCATGAAAATAATCGGTCTCAAATGACTTCCTTGGGACACTCCTGAAAAGGCAAAGAACTGCCTAGAAAAGGATTCACCAGTACGAACGAATAACTTTCGTCCCATTAAGTAGCTTCGGAACCAATTCTATAGGGAACCACGGAAGCCTAAACGTTCGAGCTTTGCGATTGCAAAGCAAGTTGGATCCAAAATAACCAGTTCACATCTCTCTTATCTCCCTTTTTGTGGATAGGAAATATGTGAGCTTCTTTCCACAATGAGAGAAAGATTGCGCAGTCCAGCGATGATTGAAAGATGTGCCTGATAGGTGTCAGCAGAGACGGCATAAAACGCTTCAAAAAAAATAGCTGGTATACCGTCCGGGCCCGTAGAAGATGAATTTTTTAGTTTAGCTGTCGCTTTCAGGATGGCTGCATCGTCGACTAGAATACCATCCAAGCTCAAGAAACACAAATCCGAGCGTCAAGAGCGTGGAGGGGAGCGTATTTATTCCCCCCTCGAAATTTAATTTAACTTAAGTTGTGAATTGTGTTGTTCAACCAAATTGAAGTTCACCGATTTTCAAATACTCCGAATACTCCGGAGAGCGGCACGATAATTCCAAAAAAATCATCGGCAGCACTCGAGGAGACGATTCCAGTCCGGAAAGATTTCAGAGGTGTCGAAGATGCTCCAACTCCAAGGAAATTACCGGAACTCGTTCAATTTTGCAACCCAACATAACTGGCAGATAATTAATTTCGTGCGAATACTGCGCACGGTTCAAATTGTAATTGTGCGAATTAAAAATTAAGGAAATACATTTTATTTTCTATTAATTTTGTTTAATTTTATCTTTATAAACAGACGTCAACTAAAACGAAAAAAAGGTAAACAAGTAGCAATATCGACTCAAGTTTCATTTCCATACCAAAAACACATTTCCACAACATTTTCTTTCATAAACATATGGCGTTGAACTCACTACAAATTCATGTAAATTGTAAGTGACGTTCATGAAGCACCAGTGTCTATAGGAGCGCGTTAACATATTTATTAGCATCTACGTGAAAATTAATTGGATAAAAATTATGTAGTTTTTCACGTAGCCGGTACATGCAGATTATTTTGGGTGTGCATATAGCCTGCATGCTTTGTCTTACTGCCTTACACTCAAAATAATTAGGAAATGAATTCAACGGGATTTTTCACGTAAACTAAACTCGTGTTGCATCACTTAAAATAAGTTTTGCATTCTGCTCAAGCGTGTTATTGTAAATTCTTATCAGAAATCAATGAAAATTACAGGCAGAACATTTTTTATTTCAGAGTGATTAACTTGAGTTAAACAGAAACTAAAGTCTCACTCTAACAACTCTAACAACTTTGTATGATGTTCTTTCTTAATCATATGCCCAGGGGGACAAATTTTCCTTATTTAACGGAATCATAATTTTGCAAGCAGAATTCAAATTAATCTTATCTGATCTTTAGATATTCGAATTGAAAATGGTAAGAACCAGGTGCCCTTTTTTCGTTATAAACTTAAAAAGTATCATTTGGTACGAATTTAAATTTTTAAAATTTATGGGCAAAATGATTTCGATCCCGATTGATGTATAGTGAAGCATCGTTCCCCAAGAATGGAAATTGAAAATATACACCGTTTGATGGTCGCAGTGATCGGCATCATGAAGCAAACCCTTCAAAAGCCAAAAATGGGTAATATTCCCCAATAACACCTGGCATCCCTTTTAATTTTCCCTTCTTCGGATCCGATCCGCCGTTGCTTCTGTCCACAATATTTACAAAGAAGACTCGTTGTAGTCAACCAGCCAGCTAGCGCAGAGAGTGTGAGTCTCTTCAAAGAAAGACGGACGTACGGAACCAAACGAAACCGACTCTCGGAACCGTCTTTCCGTAAATCGACCGAAATGACGGGGAAGCAGCTCGACGAAAAAAAGTGTAAGAAAAACAATACCCATAAGAGAGAAACGCGCAAAGAAAATATACAACATAAAGTAGAAGGAAAAAAATGCCACAACTCACTGTTCCACCTCGTCTCTTACCTATATGCAGCAGCACGGACTTCGTCGACTACGTCTGATCCTCCGGTGTGGCTTTTCGTTACGCCGCCGACGCCCTTCCCGCCCAGTGCTGCTCTCTGGGTCGTCTTTGGTTGGTTTTTGCTTTCCACCGTCTTCGTGTCGTCCCACACACGTAGCCAGAAGAACCGACAAAAACTGTGGCTGACTGACTGAAGAAGCACTTGGGTGGAAAACTCCCGTGAGGGAAGACGGAACGGAATCGAATCGAATGGGAACCGATCTCGGCACCGTGTAAAACTTCACTAAATTCACCGCCACCCAGCTTTAAGATTCAGCTTTATTTAGAGAGATGTTGACCACCAATTTTCGTGGTCGTCGTCTATCTTTTCTTCAATTTTTTTTCTCAAGTGGGCTTCACTTTGATCAAGACTCAGATATGAGCAGCATTCCACAAAGAAGACATGACGGTGATCGTGTGATGGAGGCGAATTTTTTCTTCCACAATTTTTTTTTTGATTTGCTTTTTGCTTCAACACTGATATTCAGCAAACGCATGCGATGATCATTAATTAAATCTCACACAATAGGAACCTCACGGCAGAGACCAAGAATCGCGATCAATTATCGAATTCGCCATTTGGTTTTTGGCACGTAAGCCATGTCAAACTTTTAGGCGATCCGTAAAATTCCGAAACCAATATACGAAGCCCATCAAGAAAGGGGGAGATCCATCACCAAGATGTACGAGAATGAAAAACTTCACTTCTTGCTCGCGCGATTGTCTTTTGCTTTTTAAGGGGTTGATGGTATTCGGCCAGACTGAGCTTTCGTTTCGAGTTTACGACGACACAAAAAATGGGATTACTGCCATCAGGCTGGGTTGCATCACGGTTGTCAAATACGTTTGAAGTTTCGGATCCCAGTGTATACCGGGCTGAAGTTTGGACCGACCACGGAGGAACTGTTCCGCGAGGGACATCGGTACCTGGCAGCACTGGTGAACCGATGTAAGATTTACTTTGTTTCGGTTAATGTGATTAGTGTTGTGTTAACGATGTTCTATCAACTGAGCTATGGCCGAAACCACTTTGCATAGATGGTGCTGATGGTATTTATCAGGCCTCCCAAATGTCCCAAAACGTGACAGACTTCTAGCGACATTCGACCGTGTGTTTTCACCACAGAGTTTCGAAAATTCCTTGCAAGACAGTTTTGAATAAAACAGACTTTCGATGTTACACTGTTGCCGCGTTTAATTATATGCGACAGCTCGTTTGTAATTTATTTGTAATCTGAATTAAAATAAAACAAAAAACATGTTAGGTCCACCTTCAGGGTTCTTAAAGCGGTTCAAACTTTTCTCAACACCGATGATGACGCTGTTAGCTCCGTAGTAGTTGTACAGTCGAATGGTATCGTACAATTGAAAATATTGACTTCCAAGCTCACGGCATTCCATTCCGCAGTGGAATAGAGTTAATTATTATTAACAACTTCAGCAACGTCCTTACATAGCTACACTCAACACTAGCGATTGCTAGTTCCAT
Organism: Uranotaenia lowii; assembly: GCF_029784155.1. Lineage (NCBI taxonomy): Eukaryota > Metazoa > Arthropoda > Insecta > Diptera > Culicidae > Uranotaenia > Uranotaenia lowii. The sequence goes on from NC_073691.1 coordinate 6,229,520, forward strand.
CAGCGATCGTCAATACGCGAATTGCCAATCGTGGGTTTCAACATCTCCCCTCAATTTGCAGATTGAGAATTTTGAATGGCATCGTCGACTTTCGAGCTTCTCGTAACACCAGCAACTGCTTTCAGCCATCGAGAATCAGCAGACGCATGACTCGGCAATGAGGTGACCAACCTTCCCCAAACTACCAGTTGAATGCGAGATCACGCATGCTGACTGCAGCATGGCACCACACCACGAGAATAACCCTCACAGTGATCAGCTGCATCCGATCTCCGATTCTTGCTAATCCACCAGCTGAACTGTTCGACCTTTGAACTGACCAATTCGGAAATGATCTCACGATACTAACCGTAACGTCGCTCATAAAGGCATCGAGCGAGAGTAAACCTCTCGGACCTCGCCTTCCCGGCCTCAGACTCCAGCGGCACTTTCTGGCTGACCTGATCTCGTAGCGTCTGCTTTGGTTCGTCTCTGCGCAGGTTGGTTCATCTTTCTGGCGGACTCTCTGCCCTTGCTAACCGCACGCAAGTATTGGCACTGGATGTCTCCTCTGCGCTGGTGGCTGGCCCACTTGCTTTCCGCAAGTCTGAAAATGGAGAATACCTTTCTCACCAACTCTTTGTTCCTTCCAGATATATCTGGGGCCCAGACACTGGGTCCATAACCTATTGAAATGAAAGATTCAACGTAATATTCAGTACTGGAATCCTTTTATTTCACTACTTTTTATTCACTACTTCAATAACGTCCTTACATAGCTACACTCTACACTAGCGATTGCTAGTTCCACCCGCGATCGTCAATACACGAATTGCCAATCGTGATGTTCAACACTTTCAATAGCGTGGAACAGTCGATTCGCGATGTCAAGAGATCCGCGACGAATAAGGCAAGTGTTGCAATTCTGCATGGTTGAACATTGAACAGTATCTATGGCTATTAGGCGGCCTCAATTTTCGTAGCTTGGTGAGCGAAAAGGGCCTTGCAAATTCATCGGACTGAGGGCCTATTGCAATAAACGCCGTGCTGTATGGCCTCGAGCAGTACGGCTCCGTTTTAGCTATAACACGGCCTTGGAAGTAATTGGTTATTCTGAAATATAATCAGAATCCTTGAATTCCAGTTTTTGATCGAAAATGACGGCCAGATCGTTTCAATTTGCTTTTAGTGCAAGACTAGTTTTTTACATGTAATTTTTTTAAATTTTTTTTTTTAATGAAATAAAACTGCTCGAATCCGACAAATACCTTGACAACTTTGAAGCGCGTTTTCTTGAAACTATCTTATCCCTAAACCTCTGATCTCAAGCGCCTCATTTTTTATTTGTGTTTTTTAATCATTAACGTCTACGCAGTCTGTTAATTATTTACCATTAACTTTAGAGCCAGTTTAAGGTAAATACTTGATCAATCATCCATGAAAGAAAGTTGGCATTTATCAAGTAGAAATAATTGGAATGTAAAATAAGATTCGATGTCGGGTTTTATCCGATAAGTTTTGAACTGCAAAATAACTCGTTTTGCTGTTAAATATTGTATTTATTGTATTGTAATTTTGAAACCTGTCAAAAAAAAAAAACGAAAAAGTGATTGGTACCAATTTCCTTGACCCTAACTATGATTTTATATCGATGGGTTGACGTTAAACCAATAAAGAACTATTACAATAACCAACATATTTTTTTTTTCTATTTTATTTATGGAAAGTCGATACTTTGAAAAGGATAAATTCAAAATTATGGGGCTGTAGGAGGTATCATGATCAAGATATGGGGATCCCCCATAGTGCAATGGCATTAGAATGTGAATGCGTATTTCACAGTAGAATGTATTGAACTTATCTTAAATTGCAGACGTTAATTCCAATCTAATTAAAAAAAAAAACATTTGTATTTCTGCATCACGGGAATAATACGCCAAATGCGGCATGATGTGCTTGATTTGTTATAATAATAACAAACGCTAGTGGCCGAAGTCTGAATGTTGTTGCTTGTTTGGTGCGGGACTTTAACCTTAAGGCTATTTGTCCCTGAAAATTCGAAGTCTGAAGAGCAAATGGGCGCTTTTTGTAACCCAACTCTTAGAAACTCAAAAATGTGTTCTTGCAATTTTGAGTTATCATCACTCAACATGCAAGCCTTCCGATTCAGCGTTCGACTTGGAAGCGTCTGAAATTGACAAAACCTTTATCCTTTTAATGGGGAAAATTTTTAACTCACCTGAATTTTCTGCTTCGCCCTCTGGGAACACATACAATCCGCAGTGAATTTCTCAATCAACGTTTCAGTCCGATTCGTTTCGACAGTCAAAACTTCCGTACTGCACAAGTTTCACAACGTTGTTCTGGCAAATTACACCTACCGGGGCCGTTCTGCGATGGTTTTTTCCTTCAACAAATCCCGCTCGCGTGACTTTTTTCTCCGTTTTGCGGTTATCGCACGCACTCGACCTCGCGTTTCTTTTGTTTGATCCTTTTTTGCGATGTGGTTCGGCTTCTATGACACACTTTCTTACAGGCGCCTTCTTTTTCGAGACGGATCCGAAGACACTGAAATAAAATGACGGATATTTTTATTTCTGTTTTTTTTTTTGAAGTCACAAATAAAGTATAATTTTGTAGATTCCACCGCCGCTTGTGGTGATGTCAGACGCAAACGCCCACTCTACCTCATGGGGGAGCACCTACACTTCCAACAAGGGAACTTATTTGGAAAACCTCGCAATTACCAAAAACCTAACCTTTCTCAATAACTGCCACCCCACACGTATTGACCCTACATCCGGAGAAATGTCTGCCCTAGACATCTCACTTGTCTCTTGGGAACTCGGACCGAAATTCAACTGGGAAGTTTTAGAGGACTGCCACGGAAGTGACCACTTCCCCATCCTCATAAAAATTCAACACCCATCCCCCAAAGTTACCACCAGACCAAGGTGGAAATACACCGAAGCCGATTGGACTGAGTACCAACTTCTCGTAGACAAGCTCATCTCCCAGAAGAAACCAACCTCACTGTCAAGCTTCTCGCAAATCATCCTCGAAGCTGCTACAAAATCTATCCCCCGCACCAGCGGAATCCCCGGGAAATGTTCCGTCCCATGGTGGTCCGACGAAGTGCGTGACGTCCTAAAGAACCGCCGAAAAAAATTGCGAGCCCTCAAAAGAATCCCCAATGACAGTCCCCTCAAACAGACCGCCCTGGATGATTTCAAAACAGCACGAACACTTGCCAGACGTACTGTCAGGGATGCCAAATCAAGATGCTGGCAACAGTTCACCGAAGAGATCCATCCCAACACTCCATCAACAGTCCTCTGGTCCAAAATCAAGACTCTCAACGGAGGATCCCGTAACGACGCCTATCACATATTGCTTAACCAACAATACGTCAATGACCCCCTTATAATAGCCGACTCCTTCTGCGAGCATTTTTCTTCCATCTCAGCCCCATCACAGTCCACGTTGCTTCCAATTCCTAATCACCTAAACAACAACGACGCTGACTACAACAGTAGTCTAACGCTGAATGAATTGGAGTTCGCCCTCAGAAGAGTCAAGGGACTCTCAGCCGGCCCAGACGATATCGGATACCCCTGCCTCAAAAACTTATCTCTACTCGGAAAAATCACATTCGTTGACATACTCAACAACATCTGGTCAGCAGGATCCCTACCCGACAGCTGGAAAATCGGTCTCGTAATCCCTATACAGAAACCCAAACAGAACCCAAATCTCATTGACAACTTCCGCCCCATTACCCTCCTCGACTGCACGGGGAAGATAATGGAAAGAATAGTCAACCGTCGCCTACACACCCACATGGGGAAACAACAACTCCTGGACCTTCGCCAATACGCCTTCCGAGCCGGAAAATCGACCGACGATTATTTCGATGATCTCGAACACCTATTCGACACTCACCTGAACCAGCAACACCATCTAGAATGCCTCTCCCTCGATTTGTCGAAAGCCTTCGACAGAGTCGACCGTATCGCCATACTGAACCAACTGATCAAGTGGAACATCGGAGGCCGGATGCTGGACTACATAAAAGACTTTCTGGCAGACCGATCTATACACGTTCTCATCAATGGTGTCCGATCACAAGTCAAACCCGTCCACGGCGGAGTCCCCCAAGGCTCCGTCATCGCCCCCACCCTTTTCCTCATAGCCATCAACTCCCTTTTCCAGACCATCCCTAACAATATCTCAACTTTCATCTACGCCGACGATATCCTCCTCGTCTCCTCATCACCTTTTGCTACTGTGGCGCGCCGATGGCTGCAAGCTGCAGTCCAACTGGTTGAAAAATGGGCTCCCACTGTTGGCTTCCAGTTTTCCCCCGATAAGTCAAGTCTATTACATCTTGGGCCCAACCGGAAAAAACTCCGAACCCTACCACCTCTAGTCATGCTCAACAAGACTATTCCCCTTGCCCACTCTACACGTCTACTCGGTATCTGGTTAGACGACCGTCTCAACTTTAAGTGCCATCTAAACCAAGTTCGAAAAAATGCCATCAACAAAATCAACATCCTGCGAATCCTCACCAACAAGACCAGTCTCGCCCACCGCGAATCACTATTCCGTTTCCTGCATGGATGGCTGATACCATCCATACTGTACGGCATTGGTTTTGTAAGTAGGGCATCTGAAGTTATGCTAACCAAATTGGAGCCACTATACAATAACTGCGTACGACTCATAAGCTCTGCTTTTCGCACGAGCCCGATACCCTCACTCATGGCTGAGAGCGGACAGCTCCCTTTCCGATTCCTCGTGGCAAAGCACCTATCGTCCAAAGCCATTCGCTCAATGGCAAACGGACGGAATAACGACTCACCAATGGTGAAAAGAACGAACAGCTTCTTGCTCCAAACAGTTGGTGACACTCTCCCCACCATATGTATCAGACCGGGGCCCAAGGTGCTAGACTGGAACGATAAACCACCCAAAGTTGACATGTCCCTTAAACAACACATCCGAGCAGGTGACCCCAGATCAACGGTCCTACCACAATTTAATCAACTGGTACAGACCAAATATAACCGCCATCCACATGTCTACACCGACGGGTCCAAAAGGAACTGTGGGAAGGTCGGCTGCGGCATCTACGACGGAGTCTCTCGTAGGAGCCATGGCCTCCCCGAAGCATGTACCGTCTTCAGTGCCGAAGCATTTGCTCTACTTGACGCCACCGAAAGATCGGAGTCTGACTCCGTCATCTTCTCCGACTCTGCAAGCGTCCTATCAGCCATAGCCGCTGGTAACGTCAAACACCCATGGATCTATGCCATTTCCAATAAAGCCCCCCACCGAAACATCACATTTTGCTGGATACCTGGACACACAGGGATACCGGGCAACGAAGTAGCTGATCGCTTAGCATCCGAAGGCACCAACCTCCCATCTTCAATCCACTGCATTCCCCAACCGGACGCAACGCTCCACATGAAGAGCAAAATACTCAACGCCTGGGCCATTGAGTGGTCTGAGAATGTGCAAGCCAAACTTCGGGAAATTAAGAATACAACCGAGACTTGGAATGACCGACCCAGCCCAACAGAAAGGAGAGCACTAACCAGAATCAGGATCGGACATACCCGACTCACTCATCTACACCTTATAACTAAAGACGATCCTCCCACATGTCCATCATGCAACGTTCAAATCACGATCAAACATATACTTACCTCCTGTTCGACATACCAAGCTCTCAGATCATCCTGTTCCTTAACTACATCTCTCCGCCAAATCCTCGCCCCCTGCCCTGACGAGGAGAAAAAATTGATCAGTTTTCTCAAAGCATCGAACCTCATCCACCAACTATAACTGAACACCGAAATCAGAAACACAGAAGTCAAAAGACTACTTGAAACGCTCAACGTCGGGATGAATAAACCTACTTGGTTTAAAATCCCTGAGAATAAAAGAACCAAAAAAAAAAAAAAAAAAAAATAATTTTGTAGATTGTACTGCGTTCCTTCATATTTATATGGAACAGTACGTCAAACCAGCGTTAATTCTGTCATTTTGTTTCACGCTATCTACATTCTGGTTAAACAAAACGGAGAACTGCGACTAACACCTTTGCACGAAATTCGACTTTCAATTAAACGGACACTATCGAAAGGCAAACTTGATACAGCGAGGAATTACTTATATGCGAAATGCTGTGAACAATGTACAAACAATAAATAATTATAAAATTCATAAAAGATTTTAGAATGGCGAAATATTAAATAAAATTTTCTTTGATTGAATTTTTAATAGATTCTCATAATAAAAAAAAATCAAATAAAGAAATAGAGTAAAAAATCACTTTTTCATGATTTACATTTTTTAAACAGTGGATGGAAACGGAAAATGATTATTGCTTTCCTTAGAAAAAATTCTTAAAATCTGTTTAAAGTTCTATACATTTTCATTTTATCATTGAATGCATTGAATGTTTAAAAAAATGATTTCCCAATAATTTATTTGGTTGAGTGTTTTTTGCTGCTTTAGCATGTTCAGGCCGATAGACACGTGTAAAATGGGGAAATCGCTACGAGCCACTCCCTCGTTCCACTGGAAGTCTTATAAGATTTCTTTCACTTCAAATGAACATCACATTCGATTGTTCTGTAGCATTTTTCATAAGGACTTGTAATTGATATCGGTTTTTAAAAATTTTTTGGAAATTTACGCTTAAATTAATTTTTACAAAAAAATGTTAAAATTTTGGGTAAATGAAAATAAATTAACTGTGACGTTTTGGGAATTAAGACGTTTTGGGTTCAATATTATAAGTTTGAAATAACGGTAATAGCGACCCATTGAAAAGTATAGCTAGACATCACAAAGCGAACGTCACCCCTTTTGCCAGTCGCGATTTTTTCATCGCATCGCGTCAAAAACCGATCGTGGTCTGTTTGTTTAATCGGAACATTTTCGCCTAAAAACTTGAGAAAAAATCTAAAAAAGTCGTTCCAAAGCTGAAAATAGCGTGCCGGAAGCGTTATTGGTGTGATTGGTAGTGGAAGCGTCAGTGTCTTCGATCGCGGTTGATGGAGTTGAAGCGGTGCTCTTGAGAAGCAGAAATTATTTTTTGTTTGGGTGCGGAAGAAACAACATCACTGCAGAAGACAGGACTTCGGAAGTTGCTGGAGAATCGAACTGGAAGGATTCTTTGGTAAGTGCTTAGTTGATTTGCTTCATAATTATGATTAGTTGACTAAAATTTCCACCAGATGTTGAAAGATTCCATTCGAGAAAAACGACAACAGTCGTAGGAAAACAAAAGCCTTGGAAGACGGTAAAATCAACACAAAAAGGCTGTCGTCATCGACGGAAAAAACGCCAGTAAAAACACGCAGATCTTGCACTAATGCGTCGTTACTAAGCGGGGTTTAGTTTTTTCTCTCTATGGTATCGTCTCGTTCTGCTTTCACTGGTCAACAATTTTAGTAGTTGTATAAGTCGCGGTCCATTCTAAGCGGCGTTTTAGTGTTGAGCAGAGTGAAGCAAAAAAAAAAGGTCGGCAAAACAACAAGAAAGAAATAATCGACAAGCACCTCTCTCCGCCGAGTTTGAAGAAAGTGCAGAACAGCGTCGTTTTCCTCGTTTTCCGATTGTCAGATAAAAATAGTTTGTGGGTGAGTATGATTTAATTGGCACAACCGCATTCGGGGCGCTACAAACAAGAGATTATCGCGACGAGATTTGTATCGCTCAAATCGATCGGCACTCTTCGGGGTGGGAGGGCAGTCTTAAATGAAATTTCAACTGGTCAACATCCCCTATATACAGCATGGAAAATCTAAGGAAAATTATTCATCTTTCCAGAAGCCAATCGGACATCCCAAGTCAGCAGCAGCAACAGCAGCACCTGCAACCGGACGTTGGCAGTAGCATCCGTCGACATCGATCGCCAGGCGCACCGCCGCCGCCACCAGGACCATCCGGGTTCATCGGAAGCGACCAACATCATCAGCAGCGACACCACGCTTTCGGAGGAGTTCTAGGCGGATCGGCCAGTTCGATTCGGCGACTGCCCGGGGGCATTCTTAAGAACAGCAGCATTATTAGCAGCGGCGTGGTGGCGGCCGGTGGCGGTTTGAGTGGTTCCGGGGTAGTAGGAGGGGGCTCCACCAAAATCATGTCCGGTACGACGGCCAAACGTAAGGAGATCTACAAATATCTGGCGCCATGGCCACTGTACTCGATGAATTGGTCGGTGCGACCGGATAAGCGCTTCCGGCTGGCACTGGGAAGCTTCGTGGAAGAGTACAATAATAAGGTGCAGATCATCAGCTTGGATGAGGACACCAGCGAGTTTAGTGCCAAGAGGTAAGTGGATGGTAGAGGTGGGGACAAAATGTCAGATGAGGGCACTCTCTCTGAAAGGTGTCAATTGCGAATTGAATTGTGTGTCGAAGATTGGAATCGTGCCAATAGGCGGTCTCGTATGCTTGATTCTTATAATCTATGCAAAGCAGATGTTCTATTTCGACAACATCGCTAGGAATTTCATTTTCAATAATTTTTTAAGGTCGAAATGCAATGTACGTATACTTACTGAAAACATTCCAAATAACACAACTCTGAATTCGAAAGCTTGCTAACTAATAACTCATTTGAATTCAATTTAAATGAGAAATTTTTAATACCGTGTTCGGTAATCTTAGGGATTATTCTTGACCACACCCAGAACATTGAGGCTGCAGAACAAAATGGCAAAAATAACGAAAATTTATAAAAAAAAAATAAAAATTCAAAAAAGTCATAGATGGTAAAACTGACAAAATATAACTAAAATGACAAAAATTAATGAAATGGCCAAAATGACCAAAAATACAAAATTTACGAAAAATACTTAAAATACAACAATCACAAAAATGACAAAAATTTATAAAAACTATAAAAATTTAAAGAAATATATAAAAATTACAAAAATTATAAAAATGACAAAAAATGAAACTAATGAAAATGAAAAATTGAAGAAAGTGACAATGATGTATTTTTTGCCATTGGTATTCTTTCATTTTGGTCAATTGACAATTTCGTTTTTTTTCAATTTTGACTATGTTATTAATTCTGCCAGCTTTGTAAATTTTTCCAATTTAGTCTATTCCGTCAATCCGGTCAATTTGGTCAAAATTGTAATTATTGTCAGTTGTGTAAATTTTGTCAGTTGTAATTCCTCTCAATTGTGCCTTCTTGCAGCACTTTCGACCACCCCTACCCGACAACCAAGATCATGTGGATCCCCGACTCAAAGGGTGTCTTCCCGGACCTGCTGGCCACCAGTGGCGATTATTTGCGGGTTTGGCGTGCCGGAGAACCGGACACCCGGCTCGAGTGTGTGCTGAACAACAACAAAAACAGTGATTTTTGCGCTCCGTTGACTTCGTTCGATTGGAACGAGGTCGATCCGAATCTGGTGGGAACTTCCTCGATCGATACGACCTGCACGATTTGGGGCCTGGAAACCGGTCAACCACTGGGGCGGATAAATTTGGTGTCTGGTCATGTCAAAACTCAGCTTATCGCTCACGACAAGGAGGTTTACGATATTGCATTTAGCCGAGCTGGCGGTGGCCGAGATATGTTTGCCTCAGTTGGAGCGGATGGCAGCGTGAGAATGTTTGATTTGCGTCATTTGGAACATTCTACGATTATCTACGAGGATCCGGCCCACACACCGCTGTTGAGATTGGCCTGGAACAAGCAGGATCCGAATTATTTGGCCACCATTGCGATGGATTCTTGTGAGGTGATCATCTTGGACGTTCGTGTTCCCTGTACACCGGTGGCGCGACTCAGCAATCACCGAGCCTGTGTCAATGGGATCGCCTGGGCTCCGCATAGTTCGTGTCACATTTGTACGGCCGGCGACGATCATCAGGCCCTGATCTGGGACATCCAGCAAATGCCACGGCCTATCGAGGACCCAATCCTGGCCTACACGGCAGCCGAGGGCGAAGTCAACCAGATCCAGTGGGGTGCCACACAGCCGGATTGGATTGCCATTTGCTACAAGTCGGCCTGTGAAATTCTTAGAGTCTAAGGCAATGCTCTCTCGGGAGTTGCAATGCAGACAGATGTATATACGAAGACTGATTTGGGTTTGGTTTTATACCATAAAATACGCAAACAAACACAAAAGTTCATCAAACATACTAACAAAAAGTGGCACCCCCTTTATATACATAAGTTATCTAACGTGTAGCTTCCAGTTTTGCAAATCTACTAGTATTTAGTTTAGCTTCTTAGATGTCCTATTATCTAACAAACAAAAAACGCAGATCGATTTTCAAGTGCATGCAGTTGTCAATGTATGTTTAGTTGTAAATACCATCAAAGGTAGAAAAATAAGTTAAACAAACAATAAACTGGAAACAATTATCAAACTTACAAGCATTGGTATCACCCCGTAGTTTTTCGCAAACAATTCTCTAGTACATTCTTGACAGAGGTCACCAAACAAAGACAGACAGCGAACGCAAAGCATTTATTAACCACACGGCCTAGCCATCCCAGTACACAGAACCAAGAAGAGTTAGTCCTAAATTTTCGATTCTTGAGTGAAACAAGATAGTAATTTATCGAGATTAAAAAAAAACTAGTTGTTTGCCCACATTTGAGTTCAAATCGTACGGTCTAAAGAGGTGGAACCCCGTAGTTCCAGTAGTTTACATTTCACATTGTGTCGAAATTCAACATTTTTCCATCTTTCTCTGGAGGCGGATATTCGCTCACAAAAGGGTGAAATTCGTATGTGCGCTAGCTTTGTAAGGTAGAGTGATTGTAGCATTTAAGCAGACTAGATTCGAAATACAAAAAAAGAGTAACATGTAGCTGCAGGAGCGAAAAAAGCAAACAACTCAACAAAAAAGTAGAATCTTTGCTAGAAAACCATGCAGCAAAGTTTTGATGTTAAGATGAAATTACCACTATTGCCGGGCTACAAATCCACAAATCATAAAGCTCTATTTCTTGTACGAAAAAAAAAATCGTCGTGTCTAACCTAGTAACACTTTAGTAAATAAAATATCTTATAACATATTCAAACGTGTATTCTGTTGATTGATTTTACTTTGTAGTTAAAACAATGAAAAGCCGTTTAAGTTGAGCTGAGTGTTCAACCCAAATCATTCAAGACGTTTCCAATTTTGTTCCTCTTTTCGCTTGCGCGGACAGACTTTTTTCGGTTTTGTTTTGATCGTCTGTGGTCACTTCTTCTGTGGAAGATTCCAGTGATGAATTTTCCATGTAGTCACACAGCAATGCTGAATATGTTGACTTGCGGTTGGGTTTACGGTGGTTGCTGATATGCGAACATACTCTAGGTCTATAAGAAGGGACGCATGCGGCGTACAGCGACCCGACCGAATGTGACAACATCCATACCTACTCAATTCTGAGAGAAAAATCAAAACCGGTGGGCACAGATATCAGCTCAGCTCAGCTGATTACGGCTTTCGGGTCGTTGTCGTCTTCGTCGTTGTCTTTCGTAAGCTAGTTTTATTTTTGCTAGTTTCGATTCTTCCGATTTTCGTTGGAAATTCCCACCAATTGACTGCAGTTTATTGATAACGGCGCTTTGAAGTGGATTTAACTAGTCCTCAGTTTACCAACAATTGAGGAAAACCTCAATAAATATTTGATGTTTAAACTTTTTTAAGAATCTGTTCTGTAATACCTATTATTTCTTACCATTTTCAGTCTCTTGGATCAACATTATCTCGCCTACCATTTTCAGTCTCTTGGAACAATATTATATCACCTTTTTGAGTGTAGTCTGGTGACGTTATAGGTTTTGAAGTCCTTGTAGCCTCTAAAACGAGCTTTGTATGATATTCGGTACTTGGGCTCTTATTGAAGAATTTTCCGGAATTCCGGAAGGGGACCAATACGATTATTTTCCTTGTGGTTCAAATGAGAAAAACAGAAAGACACCAGACTTAACGATCTTTATTCTACGCCGCGCGTGTGGTGATGATAGTCAAGTAACCTTACCAATCTCCAATCATTCATTCAGTGTTTTAGAATCTAATCGTAGTACATGGCACTCAGGTGGTCCAGAATTGCGAGCTGGATCCCTTTTATTCTATACTGATGGATCAAAAATGGATAATGCAGCTGGCGCAGGAATAACAGGTCCAGGTGCAAACATTTCTATACCAATGGGAAAGTAGGTGATAGTTTTTCAAGCCGAAATTTTCGTAATTCTCATATGTTCAAACCTATAGGTGCATCGGTGTAGTCAAAAATGTCAGGATTGCCATCTCTCCGGTAACAAAGTCGACTTCCAGTTATTCCCTTGAGATAACGCAAAACCCACTTCACCGCCGTCCGTTCCGCCGTGCCAGGATTGTGGCAGGAACCTTTTCAAGTGCTGTTTCCCCCGATCATCATTGGTAAAGATTAGAAAACCGTCGACGTATATCGTGACGAAAAGCATCTTTCCTTCCGTGGCTTTGGTCAATTGGTAGTAGAGACATGTTTCCACCTGCGATTGAATCAATCCAAATACTCGTAACGCCTGGTCCAGCTGGTTGTTCCAGCTGGACGCAAACAAGCGCCACAAGCGCCTTGCAGAGTCTGAAAACTTTCCTTCGATTAACGCCGAAACCTTCGGGTTGTTAAACAAACAGCAGCTCGTCCTTCAGCTCGTCTTGCCTCGTCCTGCACTTTCATTTGCTCAATTTGCAGATCGTGTTTCACCGCCATCGCCATCAAGAATCGGATCGTGGAATACCGTACGATAGGAGCGTACACCTCGTCAAAATCGATGCTTGGCCGTTGGGAGCACCCCTTAACGATCAACCGTGCTTTGAACCGCTCGACCTCTCCGCTGGCTCCACGTCTGGTTTTGAACAACCAAATTTGTTTTTAATCGCCTTCTGCCCTTTCGGTAGATGCTCGAGTACTCACGTGTTTTTTGGATTCACGAGCTGCAAGCTCCTGACACATCGCTGCAATCCACAGCTCACGGTCCGGCCGACCGAATACTTCTTCGTAGCTCGTAGGATCGTCCACACATTTAGTCGTCTGCATTGGTGGGGAGACATTTTGGCCATTGTAAGTCGAATAAGAAATGCAATCGTCATACTTGCCTGGGTTCCTGCGCTCCCGACCGCTGCGCCTAAACTCATGCTCTTTTTCAGCAGATAAGTAGACCCACAGGTGGGAGCGCGCGATGTGCCACCGGGCCGGGTGCTGTAAAAAATGTTCTCTGCTTACGAGCTTGAAGGTTGTTGCGAAACTTGAGGTTGCCTCAACGACCGTCAGGAAGGTCAATTTCTAAGAAATTGACCAGTACATGTCGCTTGTTCTTCAATTCTTCACATCGACCTTCATGCAAAATAACCACATCTCTACTTATAACGATGTCTGGAATTTCAGGCTGTCGTGTTCACAGCCTCAGGCCAAAACTCATTCGGTAACTTGGCCTCTATCAGCATACAGCTAACTTTCTGGAGAATCGTTCGAGCAACTCCATTTTGTTCCGGCGTATAACGTCTTCTGATGTCGGATACCTTCACATTCTAGAACTCGCTTGAAACTTAAGTTCACATATTCGCGGTCATTGTGGCTTCTCAACACTTTTAGCTTGAGACCAGTCTGGCACTCAACCATAGCTTTGAAATTCTGGAACGCTTCAACGGCTTGATTTTTCTCTCCAAATTGTAAACGAAAACTTCCTCGTAACGGTAGCCCTCCATGTGGTAAGTCGCGCCTGAATCGAAATACCACTCGTTCCGATCCGCATCGCCCATCGCAAATGTAGCACACATTGCTCGCTTCGTGTCCTTCTTCATCGCTTTTTCCTTACTCGGACAGCTTGCCGCAAAATAACCTGTTCACCTTGACGTTGCAATATTTTGCTCCTGACGAAGTCCGACCTCAGGACATGACCGGACGCTCCTAGTCCCATCATTTCGAAAACCCCATGAGGAAAATTGATGCCAACTATTCGTCGCTCACCGTGAATTCAATTTCCGATAGTCTGTGACTTTTTGAAATTATTGCGTCAACGTAGGTTTCACTGTTTGGAAGATTTTCTAGCCTTGACGGTACGAGTTGTTGTAGCAACCCAATCCTTCTGTAGATACCATCGTCTTGAAAAGCCGTCTTCAATTTGTCCTATGCTTCCTTTGCGCTTCTCGCATCCATGACTAAATAAACTGAAGTTGGTCTCCTCCAGGCTCAGACTGATCGTTTACAACGACCTCATGTCCGTCTCTTCGTCAACGATTTCACCTTCCTTGGGTTTCACCGAATTTTAGAAACAATCAATGATTAGGCTCATTTTCATGGAGAAAGCCCACGATACGTAGTTGGTGTGCCTTTCAACTTCTCGATGGCTAAGGTAACGCCTCCACCGAATCGAATCACTCCCTACTCACCATGATGGGATCCGCCGCTTCTCAAGGGCGAACTCGAAAAAATTACGACTCCGAAAATGTCATTTTATTCTAATGTTTAGAACCAAATCAAAATTTTTGGATAGTTTTATACATATATTTACTTCAAAAATCAGAAGAAAAGTTAATCGATGGAGCCTTGAGTGTAAAATTAAACGCATGTTCGCCCTCCATCAAAGTCTTTACGGTGTCATCCGATACCTACCAGTTTCTCAGTTTTTCCATTTTCTTGACATGTGCTTTTTCTCTTTGACTCTTGCTCTCTCGAAGTTCCCGCTTCATTACTGCTCCACCGGGCGCAGCTCCGGACAGTTTTGCGGGTTCATGTCCTTTGAAACAAAATAGACAGAATTAGCCTCATACCACTACAGCGACCAGGACACTTTTAGAATAGTGACATGATGCCAAATCTAGCCAAAATAGCGGAGATTCGTCGTGCTGCTGCAAAAACGGCAAAAGGCGCTTCTCGAGGCACTCAGATTTGTAGATCTTGATATTTACTGTGCCCTTTATCACGAAAGGCTCACTCCTCGGTCCGCAAGAGCAGATGGTCTGTCAAACGAAATATTTGGAAATGAATTGTGATATTTTCTTCTTCTTAAAATTGTCCTCCACATCGAACTTGCTCTTGCCGGTTTATATACGTTTCGTCGTCCATCACACAGCAGCCATATTTTGTCAGCATCTTCTCGTGGAGCTTTCGTATCCGAGTTTTAACCGTCGATGGTTGTCGCTCATTTTCAACATTTTAAACCAATTCCAGGTGTTAGGAAAGAATTTGTTCTCTCGACTCGCGTTGGTTCACCTCCGTTTTTGTTGAATCGAAAAATACGACTTCGTTTGACAGTATGTAAACAATACACATCAATGAGAAAGTGTGCAAAATTTGGTTGATTTTTCCCTAATGGTAAAAATGGTATGCCCTGTTGAATGTGTCGCAATAATTTCGTGTTTGCCCTTTAATTCGACAATATCTTTGTTGGCTAATTGACTCCATCCTCCTTTGTCTTGTGAAGGGATATGTTTTTTTTGGTTTCTTTCAGACAATGCCATGCGGTTGCTCTGAGAGGACAATTTCAGCGATGAGAAAGCTTGTTAGTGCCGGTCCGGCATAAAATCTTAAACCGATAATACCAACTTCAAGGAAGATCATCATCGGAGTAGAGTCTGATTTTCGGGTGTATGGTTCAAAGCTTTTCGAGAACTATAGCAGCGCCGGGTAATTCAGCTGGTTCGGAGGCATCGTTTGGAAGTAAGGCCCAAGAGTTCTTTAATTGCTTTAATAAGTGTCGAAGTAGGTAGGTACACGTGATAAAATTAACATTTCTGCCTTAAAGGTTTCAATAACTGTAATTAACAAAACTAATTATGTCCATCTGAAGACAAAGAAACAAAACAGAGCCGTTCTTTACATTTACAACGATCTCCAGCTAATATTTAAATTGTACCTCAGAAGCTGCCGAATGCATCTGTTGATTTGCAGTTGATCGCTTGTAATGAATAATATCAATTTACGACATATTTAAACACTGATTGTACTTACGACCGGCAATAGATCCTAATTCCGAATTGTTTCTGCACTACTTAGTTAAGATAATTCTAGAACATTGTCCGTTCCAACTGTGTCTGCTGTAGGGTGACCGGCGAGAAGAAAAAATGAAATCCAAAATTTTCGATTCAGAGAAACCATGTGTTGTTCCCATTAATTTAAAATTTCTTGAGTATGTATTACAAAAAAAAGCTGAATCCATTAAAATAGGAAACCAGTAGCTGGAATGCTTTACCTTACTATGCAAAAAAAACATAAACGTCGTGAAACCGCACAAATCAACTGGATCGTTTGCGATAGCGTGCGTGCAAATGCCGGGGGAATACTATGTGAGCAGGTACGTACCAACTACATGTAAAGTCAGTCTACGTTTAAGCTGACTCAGTGCGCGAACTGAGAGTCTATAGGACGTTTGATTTTCTCACGCCGCCGGTTAATCTGTCCACGTTATTTGTCGCATCAAACTTGCATTTGCTGCTGCTCCGCTGCTACTATCACTCTCGTCGAGGGTAGAGCGCCGAGTCTATCTTTTGCGGTCAATCACTCTTGCGGACCACAACAAGCTGGCTGAGCCTTCCGATACCACATCCGATTTGACCGGCGACAGTGCAGCGCAATGATCACAATCGGTTAATCGCGTTGTCAACACACATTTGTGAGGCGTTTACTACAGACATTCTAGATTCTAGTACCTACGTATAAGCTGGTCTGGGGTGGTGTTACTATCAGTGAGTCTACACCGCAAAACGGACACCCGAAAAAAAAAATGAAACAAGAGCGACGAGAACAATCGTCAATCCTCGATTTTAATATAAACGCCATTGATAACGGCCGGAATGGTAGCAGTTTAGCTTCGGGACTTGTCGAGTGCACTAGTTAGTCGTGCAAGAAGGTGAAACGGGAAAACTCCGGCAATAGTTAAGTAGTCCAGTGCAAGCCGTGGTGTTGAGTAAATCTTTGACAGTTCACAAAAAATCCTTGAAGATGTGCGAAAAGGGATCGCAGTGTTACGAAAAGTACAAAGAGTGGGAGAATAACGAGGAGATTAAGATCTTCCGGGAATATCTGCGCATCCCAACGGTGCATCCGGATGTGAACTACGGTGAGTCGATACTCGCTAGCTCATTGCGTCGTGCGTTGGTCAATTGATTTTGTTAAATGTGTGCTTACGTGTTTTGGGATACTTCTGGTTATTGGACAAGTTCAATAGTTTTCTGGTTTTCTTTAGAAGTGAACCATTCGTAATTGTGATAATTTGAAACTTTTCTAAAGTGAAGACTTTGAAATTTATTGTCATTTCATGTGGTGGCTCCATATAGAACAGATGAAAATCCTGTAGATAGCTAGTCAGCATATTATGTATAACAGACAGTTATTTCGTTTATTAAAAGCAAAACTCGTTACGATAAGATGATAAAATTAACTCTTCAAAACAGATGTAAAAGTTATCACAGCTCGCACAACAGGCTTATAAGAAAACCTTTGAAAATTTTGAAACGTTGGGAGACAAACTGCGGTGAAAAAATGTAGGTCTAGATCAGTTGCCTACGTCAAACTTCAAACAGTGACAGTTTAAAATTTTTTTTAAAGAAACATGAGGGTCAAAGAAAAGGAAGTATATAAGCCGTAAGTATATCATGATTTTCTCGAAAAAGATAAAAAGGCTAACCGACATGACTTGAACCCGCAATCTCTAGAGATTCGGATCAAATCTTTTCGGTGAGCCGTTGTATTCCTTTCGAGAAATTCATGATATGTTCTCCCTTTTTTTGACCCTCCTGTTTCTCTAAAATTTTCCATCACCTTGGAAATTTTCCTCAGTGTATCGTTCAATGTGAAACGACGAAGAGTTTTTACCGCTAATTTTTTGGATTGACATACGTCTCGTCTACACTAAATAAATTTTACTGTCGTGATTCGTGTTATCTTACGGTCTTAAAAAAAATGGTTCAAGATAAAAAAAAACCAAATTCGTAGAGCAATCGTTTCATGTGCCTAAAGGATAGAGTTAAAAGCGTGGATTCTACAATGTAGCTATATGATGCGTAAACAAGTTGACTTTTTTTCTAGGATTTTAACTCTCTCGAGTTATTCATCCTCCGAAACAAGTTGACAACATATGGAAATGTATATTTATGCTTACACAGAGCGACGACGATGACACTTGGCTTGAGATTTTTATCTCAACATACATACGAGATATTAAAGGTGTCCGGCGTTTCTGCATAGCTCACGATACCCCACTCTCCCCTACAAGTAACCAAAAAAATTATCATCTTTGGATCTTCTGTGTTCAGCAAGACCGCATTGGAAACATTTTCCGAAAAAATTGGGTTCGTTTGCTCTGGTCGCTCAAGCAACACCTTCGGAATCTGCTTGAACAAACAAGTCATCAGTTCTGCCAGCATGTTTCCGTTCCTCAGCCATTAACCTTGCCTTGACTGTGTCCATTCGTAGTTCTTCCTCGTTCAAAGTGTTGAAACGGTATCAAAGACGATGGTAAGGACATGAACAGCTGTCTGATTTAATCCTTCTCCGACATGGTTGATCCAGCAAAGTTCAGTTGACATATGTGCTCATCAAATTTCTTGAAATGGATTTAATCCTTCGGCCATCTTGAGATTGTACAGGCTTATCCGAATGAAACTGAACGCCGCAAAACCAACATTGCCGAAAGTCGATCTCAAGGATTTCCACATCATCTTTTTTTTTGTTTCGATTATAGTCGTTTTACCATCTTTATGGCATTCGCGACTTTATCAACGTTGCAGTTGGCGGATCGTTATTGAAAAACTTATCCGGTACAACTGTGTTCGATGTTTACTCTTGGGCTCGAACTCGCGGACATCGGCTCAGAAGACAACAGACTTGCCAACTGAGCTATATCTCAAGTCCATCATCTTGAAAAAAGTAGAACTTTGAGTAAGGCTGGGCCCATAACCTCAAAAAGAATAACGCAGGTCTTTGGGTGCAGTTTGGGTGCTAGTTTATTGATAGGTAATTACCACTTAAGTGAAAAAACTGTTGGTCACAAACCAGTGCTTTTAAAACATTTTTCACTCGCCGCCCCCTTTTGAGAATTTTCGAGCTAAAAAAGGCGGTAGGAACCACTTTGAAAATCACTGCTCTAAACCAATGGCTATTTCAATAAATTTTTGTCCTCGAAGACTCGAATTTTTTTCTACAAGCGGCGAAGAAAAACTTTTTTAACTTGAAGCTCTCTATAAAATCATTGCATTTCTGCATGTTGAGAAAGGTTGTCAAAACCACAGAAAAAGATTTTTTAGAGCAAGTTCATTCGTGTTGGGATAAAGTGGTAGAAATTTTGACACTTACAGCACTTTATGAAAATTTTATCATGCAAAAATGTTTCAAGACCTTTGGGCGTTGTATTTTTTTACAGCATTGTTTCTATTTCAGCCGTATGTGATAGAAATCGAGATATTTTTGCATCACAGCATGCGAAAATAGATCACGTGTGGTTTAAAAAACTGAAGGCCGATCTAAATTGAAGATCTTGAAAATGTTTTCCATGGTCAAGTTTTCAAAATGTGCCACAAGTGTTAAAATTTCTACCACTTTTTCCCAACACCAGTGAACTTGCTCTTTTAATAAGCTTAATCAAGACTTTATTTTAAAATTCTTGATTTCAGATTTTTTTTCCCAGATATCATGAATTTTCTTAGGATAGGCTTTCTAAAGTTCATTCAGGAAAATTTTATGACTTTGCTAATGTGAATTACTTGAAGTAAAATGACTCAATTTATCGATGTTCATGGCCGTAGGAACGGTGCGGGTGTCCGGATTTTGATCAGATTTTCTCACTCTATATACAAAGTCAAACGAAAATTTCAGTTTAGTCCTTAGAATTATGTATCTTGCGTTCAAATGATTTTTTTGAATAAATTTTGGCTTTTTTGGAAGCCTTAAATATGATTCTGGATCGGCTTATGTGTTTCAATAAAATAAAAACAGTTTTCCACGTATTTTACATCTTGATTTTAATCGAAAAATTCCGAAATTTTCCTGCAAATTGGCCGGAAAATTTGAAACAATATGCCATTATTTCGCAAGGTTTTAGGATAATATTGCCTGGATTTGGCCAACCCCGATACTTGCGGAAAAATGTCTAGTAAGTATCCAGTTTATTGTTCTTGATTTTCACTTTGGATCAGTTTCAGTATTTAAAATTCACACCAGAGTTAAAACATAAGAAAGTTTTATGAGGCCTGAATTGATAAAAGTGAAACAATTTCATCATTATCAATTTTATTTCAATTTACAAGTTCAATTAGAAGAAAATTATATTGAAAATTAAAATTCAGAATAAAATAAAAGATTTCTCGTTAAGGGTTCTGATACAAATTTTTCTTTTCGGTTTCAAATTCATAGGATTTCTTATCTGGAATTTAGATTCAGGTTTTGAATTTTAGTTCAAAATACAGAATTCAAACTTGGAACTAAAATCGTATTGATATTCAGCTTAAATTTAAGTTTTAAAATTAATATTAAAATATCAATGTTTAAATTTCATTAAAGATTCAAATCGCAGTTTCATAACTTTGATTTAAAAATTAAAATTTTAAATTCAAACATCAGTTTAGAAACAGTTTTTTATCCTCAGGTAAAAATTCAGCTGGTAATTTTATTATAGATATTCAAAATCAAAGGTTCTAACTTAAATCTTTACATCAACTAAAATCAGAGTTTACAATAGTAGAAAATTAACCATATTTGAACGGTAAACATAACTTTTTACATTCATTTCTGAATATTTGATACATTTTCACTCATGCTTAAAATGGTCATGTTTGTGGTTCAAAAGAATTATGTAGCTTGCTAATTTAAATGAGTAGAACCGATTTTTTTTTTCTAAATGAAGCTTTCAAAATCCTTTTTTTTCTACATCATTGTGTCATTGTTCGTTTCTACATCATTGTGTCACTCGGGACTTTTATCAAAGATGCAGTTGGCGCAACAGTCTTTAAAAAACTTATCTGGAACAATTGTGTTAGATGTTTACTTTTGGGCCTAAACTCACAGACATCTCAGAAGGCAATCGACTTACAAACTGAGCTATATCACAAAGCTCAACATTTTTCAAAGCTTAATGTAAAAAAAAATTGGCAACTCCTAGGACTTATTTAAAAAAAATCTTTTAATGCAAAACAGCTTTAATCTGAATAATTAGAACTTAAAACGTATGTATATGTACATTTTTTCACTTGTGTATGCATTGTTCAAGCAAAAATTTTATAGGAAAAAAATTGTCATCAAAACCCCCCTCATTTGCCTGTTCTTCCTACGGCCCTGTCGATGTTGTACATAATGTTTCTATCAAATTTCTAATAATTGTCACAAACTTTATAACGAGAGGCCCGACACACTTCCGTTTTTAAGTGGATGGCTTAAGCGCCCCTACCCTGTCTTAGTTTGCCCAGCTGATGAGACCCGGTCGCGAGTTCCTTTTGATTCCCTATTTTGGGAAAGAAGCGGAAGGGTCTCCAAAAAGGGATTCGTACTTCGGCCCTTTTGAGGCCGCCCCGAAGACGAGACGAAACCCTGCAGAAATTCGAGGAAAGGGGAGTTAGCTGTTGTCCGGCCCAAAGATAAACTACCAGGGTTTAAGCCGTCGTACAAGACTCCGCCCTCTACCCCGGTTTAGCAAAAGAATGATCGTGACTGGATTCGCGGCCAGTCTCCGCAGTAAAACTCTAAAGTGGAAAAATGCGAGCAAAAAAAGGAACAACTTGTAATCCCCTTTCCCAATACCTCAATTACTTGTACATTTTCAAATTCTCGTCTTCTTCGAGACTTATTAGAGCCGACTTACATTTGTGCGAAAACGTTCCGTTTATTTCGGGTTTTTTACATTTGTAGTGTGTTGTTAGGCCTAAGCTTTTCCTTCTCTCTCTCAAACTTTTCTGGTGGTGTTCGTGGTGGAGTTGTTAAGTGTTTTGTACAACGCAGATGTGTCTGATGTTCGTTTCAATTGATTATTGTTTCAGGTAAAACGACTTACAACTTATCAAAGATAGGACTACTTTTATGCGGCTCGCCAGTCCGAACAATTTCATAGCCGCTGATACAATGACGCGGCCAAAATCTCGCGCTCGCGCAACATAAATTGTGCAAAAGTTGCGGGCGAAAACGTACGTCTTAAGGCGATCGCAGAAGAAACATGTTCTTCATGTACTCACGTTTTCGGTTAATAATTCGTGGGGTTTTGGGTAGCCATTACCTCACCGATTTTGTTGTCCTACGGTGAACTACTGCGGCTTTCCTCCGGCTTACCACTCTAGTTGACGGTCATACGGTGGTAGCTCTGCTGCGGTGATTCAGCTACACTTTTTGGTCGGCGGATTGCGGCGCCGCTAGAGAAGATGTACTCTAGCTAGCCGCCGTGGTCTGCTGTTGGTTGACGACGACGATGAAAAATGACCGCGGTTCTCGTAGTCGCGAGAAGACCGCGGCGTGGTAGTCCTGAAGGCGGTATCACTGTTCGGCTGGGGTGTTGGTGCTTGCTAGCCGCTAGCGATAAAAAATATCCACCTTAGCTGGTGTACCCAGCCTTGGGCCGATAAACCTGGCGCGTCGCGGGGATCGGCATAGGGCGACTTCCTCTGGAGTGATTATCGTGGACTTTGGCGAAATCTGTCGGGAAAATGTGCGGTGTTTTACCCTGCGCTCGACTTGTGCGATTTTCTCCACAACATACCTTTTTGGTCGATTTATTCTTGCAACAGTTTTGCCACGACACTACCACTGTCCTATGCTTTCTAGGTCTAGGCTAATCGAGAGAAGTTAATCAATTAAACGCACTGATAAAGGAAACTACAAGTGTTCAAAATTACCAAGTCTGAATATTCTTTGACGGCAAAAGATAACCGATCTTTCCTACGCTAATCACCGGGAATAAATGGGTCGGGAGATCTTTTCGTCATCTGGCTTACTGGATTAGTTTATCTTCGTGACCGGAACTACCCGATCCGACTATGTCGAATCGCGAAGTTAAACAATTAAATCCTCTCTCGCGAATTCTCGGATAGCCCTTGTCTTCCCCTTCCAAATCCGAAATTAAAAACCAATCTTTTTCTTCCCCAAACTTTTAGGTTCACAACGCATCCCGAAGGAGGTCATTCGCCTGATGCAAACAAAGTCTGCCGTCGGTGGTCTACGAAAGACGGCGTCTCAAGCCACACGTTTAAAGTTGGAAGTGTGTTGGTTGATCTAAAGCCTTCAACAGCGTGCTAATGGTTTTGATGATTGTTCGTCTAGGGTGGCGCTTGAAATATGAATGTCGAAATGTTTTCGTTTTCGAATTGAAATAATTTAATTTTATGCTTATTTATTTTGGTAATACTATTAAGGTTCCGAGTTATGCTAATATTTACAGTCGTTTAAGTTAAATCAATGTATTTTTGATATTGGTCTTACAAAGAAAAGGTTTTGCATTATTAACCCGTTACAACTTTTTGGGCCAAATCACAGAATGGCAGCTTAGTCGAAAATTGCCGGAGACAGTCGTATAGTTGTATGTACAAGGCCAGGAACCTGTTATTTTAAATACGTTCGATATCCCAGGAGAATCTTCATTACCAAAAAATGGAAGCGCGCAGCTAAGTTTTGTTTAATTACTAATTTATTCTTATTAATATCAATTCATAAGTTGCAATTATAAAATCGACACAAACATGATCGGATTTTGGTACAAAACAATTTTTTTTTTCGAAAGGAATAGTTGGCAACTTTAAAGTCGTGTTATCGATGATCATGTTATGCAGAGGTAACCTCGGTCTGAAAACACAAAATTAATCTTTCATCCTCTGCTCTCTTTTTACAGTCTATCTATTAAGTACTAGGACGTGGCCGGTGCCATTATTTCTGTTTGAAGAGAGAGCATCAGTTTTGTTCATTGTGAATGTGCTGTCAATTCCAGACACCATTCTTTTGACCTCTGGACAATATTGATCACGGATCAATCACGGATTGGCAACAATTGCATTTGCGATGGAGATTGAAATGCAAATAATGAAAGTCATTTTAGGAAAAAAAAATCGGGCTTGTGATATAGCTCAGTTGGAAAGTCATTTGCCTCCTGAGCCGAGGTCCGCGAGTTCGAGCCCAAGTGTAGCATCGGACATCGCGAATGCCATGAAGATAGTAAAATGACTTTAAGTGAAACCAAAAAATAATAAATTGTTGTTTGCATGTATGAATCTGATTGATTGGTAGAGAATTTTTTTTCCAGTTTTCGATTGAATTAAAACTGCCCGAATGCGAAAAATAATTTCAGGCACAATTTTCCCGTTTGTTTGGATAACGTGCCGCTATTAAGCCTACCCCATTTCTGAACACTGTAAAACTTTGCAGTTCTATGCCAATTGAAGTCGGCTCGTTTGCATCGCAGACTGCTTGACACTATCGCTCACAAAACGATCGTTTCCGCAGGGATCTGACCGCGATGAATTTGATTTATAGTAGTTGTGCTAGGGCTGCTATCAAAAAAAAAAAAAAAAAAAAAAACGGGGGGAGTGTTCCCCATCAGCACTAATTGCGGTGAGAACATTTCACCCGATATTGATTGTCGTGTATGGCGGCGTGCAGTTTCTGTGCAGTTGTCGGTCACAAGTGGCATTGACCTTGACGAACTGAGTTTAATTTAACTATGCAGTTGGCAAGAGCCGAAGGCCGCGAGTTCCAGCCCAAAAGTAAACATCGAACACAGTTGCACCGGATAAATTTTTCAATAACTGTCCGCCAACTGCAACGTTTATATAAAGTCGAAATGCCATAAAGATGGTAAAACGACTAGAATCGGAACAAACAATAAAATAAAATATGTAATGTATTCTCAACAAGATATGCGCCTAAGACTATACCATTTAAGGTATTTTTGTTAAGTAGATTTGCAATTGCAACACAGATTTAGACACAATTTTTCGGAGAACTTTATCTCTGTACCTCTTAATTGGTCAGTCTTGTTTTCAAATTTGAGATATCGCAGAATATAACTCGCGCTTAGCCATTGAAAATCAAAACAATGAAGATAGCGCACTTGAATTGTTCATACTTCATCTTCAAGTTCGCCCTCGCAGTGAGTGAATAGATGATAAGCGAATCTCTCGCAATTCATCATCGTCCACATCACAGCTCGGCCGCCGTTGTCTGTATGGTACTGCCCTTAAGCTTTCGAGTTAAGTCTTTCTGATAAGAGGATTCGATGCAACAATCTCAAGAGATAGAGATCCGTTTTGTTAAACAAAAAAAAAAACACTCATATAATCCGGTGAAATTTACGATCCGACCTTACCCTACTAAGTCTTCAATGTCTCGCCCCCGCTAACACCCAGACTAACCTTTTCGCAGATGATTGCGTGGAGTTTCTCAAACGTCAAGCCGAAGGCCTGGAGCTTCCGGTGCGGGTGATTGAGGTGAATCCCCGGAAACCGATCGTTATCATGACCTGGGAGGGTACGGAACCATCGGAGAAATCCATCATCCTGAACTCGCACATGGACGTGGTGCCGGTGTATCCGGAACGTTGGACTCATCAGCCTTTCGGGGCTGAAATGGATATGGAGGGACGGATCTACGCACGTGGTGCCCAGGACATGAAGTGCGTGGGGATGCAGTTCTTGGCTGCGATACGGGCGTTGAAGCGTGACGGTATCAGACTAAAGCGAACCATTCACGCTACGTTCGTTCCGGATGAGGAGATCGGCGGCAAGCTGGGCATGAAGGAATGGGTACACAAGGATAGTTTCGGGGAGCTGAATTGTGGATTTGCCATAGATGAGGGCATTGCTGGACCCGGCGAGGAGTTTGCGCTGTTCTATGGAGAGCGTAGCGTGTGGCGTAAGTTTGAGGTTAGAGTTGCATGCGGTTGAACTGAAATAATAATGATTGTTCTTCCAGATGTGTATTTCCACATTTCGGGTACACCTGGACATGGATCGCTACTGTTGAAGGGCACGGCCGGCGAGAAAGCACGGTACATTATCGACAAGTTGATGGATATGCGAAAGCGGGAGGAAAAGAAGCTGGAAGACAATCCGGATTGGACGATCGGTGATGTTACTACCATCAACATTGTGATGATGTCGGTAGGTTGAACTTCGATCGTTTTCGGATAATCAAACCTGCTAACAATAAAATTTCTATCCTCTCTAGGGTGGAGTCCAGAGCAATGTGGTTCCACCGGAGCTGATGGTGGCCTTCGATGTACGGGTCGCCGTAGATGTGAAGCATCTGGAGTTGGAAAACCAGCTGCTCGACTGGTGCCATGAAGCTGGTGGCGGTATTGAGATCGAATACGACCAGAAGTGTCCTTACGTCAAGCCGACAACTTTGGATGGATCGAATCGCTACTGGGTAGCCTTCAAGGATGCTTTGGATGAACTGGGTCTGAAGGTTAAGCCGCAGATCTTCCCCGGAGGAACCGACAGTCGATACATTCGTGGAATCGGAATCCCTGCCATCGGATTCTCGCCCATGAACAACACACCGGTGTTGCTTCACGATCACGATGAGTTCCTGCAGGCTGATACCTACCTGAGGGGCATTGATATCTACAAGAAGATAATTACCAATGTGGCTAATGTTTAGTCGGAATCCTGCAACGAGTGCCAAAGAATTTATCTTAGAAAAAACCTTCTATTTGTGAAGCATTATTCCGGGATGATTCCGGAAAATTCAAACCAAAATTTAGTTGTTATGTTACCTTAAATATTTTGCCTTAGCTAGTCAGTTGTCAATCGCTGAAGCGAGAATCGATATCAAAACATTGTTATAAAGTTCAGAAATCTTCAATTTCGAAGTCACTTATTCGATGCAATTTCTGGAAACTTTTATAAGGAAAAAAAATGCGAGATCTGATTTACAATTGTAATCTATTAATATGCAGATTCTGGCTGTGAATTTCGTTTTGTTGCAAAAATTTTGAATATAAAAATTCATATACCTATCAAAATTGATACACTTAAGCTATTTTAGAAATGTTTTTTCAATCAGCACCTCTTTGTCACGTTCCAAATTTTTATTCTTTTTATACTCAATTTTTTCCCTCAATGTTAGCGTTATGAACTTCAACTTCACCTGTGTTACAAAGACGCAACAAGCTCAAAGGTATCGTTTGATAGTTTTGAAAACCGATTGATTTTTAGACGGTCTACTACAAGAATGATTTCCAAATTGTTTCTACACATCGTTAAATAAAGTTTTCCTTTACAAAACTGTTTTTTATAAGAAATTTTCAAATATATCTATGTTGAAATATCGTATTATTTTTTTGCATGTTTGATTAAATTTTGAATATCACATTCATTGTTAAAAATAACTGGATAACCTTTTTGCTAAGTGAATTGTACCTTTTTACTCAGCTCTATTAAGGTAGATTTCACTTCGCTACGGTCTGTGTTTCACCTCGAAGAGGTAGAAGTTAGCTTTTTGGTTTTCAAGTGCGTTCACTTGGCTATCTCGGTAAATTTTACCTTCTTATTATTTTCCAAGCTTTACTAAGGACTGTACTCTAAAAAAAGGCAACCCTTTCTTTTGTAAATGCTTATGGATGCAAACTAATGTTGCTTATGTCCGTTTGTGTAACATAATTTTTTGAATCATCTTTTTTCGGAACCCAGAACCTATATATGTAATAAATAATATTCCATCCCGCAGATGATTGCGTAGCATTCCTGAAGCGCCAGGCTGAAAATCTAAGTCTCCCAGTACGGGTTATTGAGGACTACCCGGGGAAACCAATCGTGGTGATGAGTTGGGAGGGAACCGAACCTTCACAGAAGTCGATCGTTCTCAACTCGCACATGGACGTGGTCCCGGTGTACCCGGAACGGTGGACCCATGGTCCATTTTCCGCCGAAATGGATAGCGAAGGGCGAATCTACGCGCGTGGTTCCCAGGACATGAAGTGTGTGGGGATGCAGTTTTTGGCTGCGATACGGTCGTTGAAGCACGATAGTGTTCGGTTGAAGCGAACCATTCACGTGACCTTTGTTCCGGATGAGGAAACCGGTGGGAAACTCGGCATGAAGGAATGGGTTCACCGGGAGAGTTTTACGAACCTTAACTGCGGATTTGTCATTGATGAGGGTATAGCAGCACCTGGCGATGAGTTTCAACTGTTCTACGGCGAGCGTAGTGTTTGGCGTAAGTTTGGAACCGAATACATAATCGTATGATCTTCATGTTATTATTGTCCTTATTCAGATGTCTACTTCCACATTTCGGGAACCCCGGGCCATGGGTCACTGCTACTGAAGGGTACTGCCGGTGAAAAAGCACGTTACATAATTGACAAACTGATGGATATGCGACGCGTTGAAGAGAAGAAATTACAGGACAATCCACATTGGACCATCGGGGATGTGACCTCAATAAACATAACCAAGTTCTCGGGCGGTGTTCAAGGTAACGTGGTTCCACCGGAATTGATTATAGGATTCGATATACGAGTAGCTGTGGATGTGGATCATACAATGTTGGAAAATCAACTTCAGGAGTGGTGTCGGGAAGCAGGTGGAGGGATTGAGATCCACTACGAAGAAAAGCTACCCTATGTTCCGGCAACGATTCTCGATGAATCGAACCATTACTGGCAAGCGTTCAAAGCTGCTTTGAACGGCCTCGGGATAAAAGTGAAACCTCAGATTTTCCCCGGTGGCACCGATGGTCAGTACATTCGAGAGGTCGGTATTCCAGTAGTTGGATTCTCACCTATGAATAATACTCCGGTGCTACTACACGATAATGATGAGTTCCTAAGCGCAGACGTGTACTTAAAGGGCATTGATATTTACAAGAACATCATCTTGAACGTTTGTAACTCTTGAGGATTGTTTACATTTTTCAGAAATTGTACTTAAGTAGTCAAAAGTCTTTCTCTATAAATAAATAAAAACCTTAAAGTATAAATTCCAACTTTTATTTCAATAACTTATCCATATAAGCACCTACGATCAAATCGTCATCTTTAATTTCAAACAGCTTCATCATCTCATTGGCAATGTTCGTTCCCTCCTCTATGGTCTGATCCGGCCGGAGAACGACTTCAAACTCCAGAAAGTATCCCAGCCCCTCGACATCATCCAGGTGCACCCGAGTTTGATTGTACAGGAACAGGTGCCGATGTTTTTTAACCTCACCTTTGATGCCAACACTCTCGGCCAGAATGGTTTCCATCAACTTCGGCTCATCCAGATCGATTTTATGATAGGTGGACAGCTTTGGACCTCCCACATCCGGACGGAAGTATTGAATCAACTCGGATTTCTTCGTCTGCAATAGAATTGTTTAAATGCTGTTCAATAACAATACGATGGAAGATTTCCTCGGCAGATGGAAGTCCCACAAAGGCAGGGCTTAGGGTTGGTTTGAATACTTGGTTCTATGGCAAAATTTCCACCACCATAATCAAAAAACAATTCTTCCCCTGGTTGGATGTTCCGTCGAGCGAAAATTCCAACCCTCGGCAATGGACATCCTATGTGGACGGAGACTGTTTGGCAGTTGGGATCACAGCTATGATTTAAATATCGTCCGATGTTGCCTCGTCGTTCTGGATCATAAAAAGTTTGAATACTCGTAGCTCCATCCAAACTCATCTCATTCAAACAAAGAACGTAGTTTTTCTGACTCATTGAGTCATTAAGTTGATTGCGCCTCAAAGCTTCATTTTTCGTTATCAGTTCTCCGGCATACTCGCAGATAAATCCACCCTGAGGAATAAATTCTTCTGTGAAGAGACCTAGTTGGTTTGCTACAATCAAGCTAGTTTTTATTTTAAGCTTTTTTCGGGGACCAAATTGGACTAATCGATTCCAGCAGGTTGCTGGACAGAGACAATTTTCAGAACATTCCATCACAACTTGAAGCGATTCTCTCAGCACTAGTTCCCCTTGAGAAGGCGTATAATTTTCTCCATGGTCACATGACTTTTTGCTTAAACAAGCGTTATCTTCTTGGCAGCAACAGTTGGAATTATAATCGAGATTAAATCGTTCCCGCAGCTCCCGATAGCAACCGGTTCCATCGTCTGGCTGCAGCTCGTTCTCGATCAAATAATCCACTGCTTGATCAACGTGCTCATAATCATCATCCAGCTCCAGAAAACGTTTCTCTTTAAAAAATTTTACTACCCCACAGCCTCTGCCAAACACATCCGCCTCTTCCTGGACGGATGATGAATGTCCCTAAAATTTCAACGATCATACCATGCGGAAAACCCCACAACAAAAAACTCACCTCCAAGTACCGCAACTTTAGCCGGCCCTTCTGGGAATTGAAGAACACATCGTGCTGCTTAATGACTTCCGCTTTGGCACCCGTGAGCCCTTCGGCGATGGCCACTTTTTTCTGGAATGCTTCCTTGTCCCCGACCTGGGCTTTGATTTCGATGTTCCGGGATGGGGTTGCTTCTTCCTGCGAGGACATTGTTTCGATCTTATCTTCGGAATGTGACTGTGGTGTGGTGAAGCGCGCAAAAAGCGCCGGTTTGTTGATAAACAAACAGTTTGAATTTCCAAACTGTTCGAATTGTCAGTGTTGCCGCTTGGTTTGATTGAATAATCCGAAGCTGGCTAACTAGCGTAAGTGTTATACATTAAAAATTTGTATCGTATTTCTTACACTATTTAAACAATTAAAACTACTAAATGAATTCCTTTAGTAAGATGTCACTTAAGTAATTTCCATTGAAATTTCTCAACGGGTTCAGAGTTCATGCAGTTGAGGGTTAATTCAATTGCATCGTTGATACATTAGTATATTCAAATGTGTTTAAAGTAAATGAAATGAAAGAAAAAAAAGAAATGCTTAGCAGAGGATTCTCGAAAATTATTTCGGAATGGCCGTCAAAACTCAGAAAAGATTTTTTAGTACAAGGGTTGTATCAGAAAAAAGTATCAGAAAAGGGGTACGCTTAATAGCGGCACGTTATCCAAACATACGGGAAAATTGTGCCTAATCGTATCTTGACGCCGTTTTCAAATTAATTGATGGTTTCGGATTTTTTTCTACGTGTTGGAAGTGCTCTTCACACTGATCGCACATCATATTTCTGGGTCACATTTTCGACAAGGATGGTCTTCACCCTGATCCCGCGAAGATGCGAGTCATCTCACGAATAAAGCGAGTCATCTCACGAGTCATCTCACGAATAACGTCACGCAGTTGCGCTCGTATTTGAACCAGATGAATGAATTTCTGGGCTACTGGAATGTCTGCTGAAGAAAGAACCCGCTGAAACTGTATCGCCGAAAGCAAAAGGTCCTAAAAACGTTTCAAAACAATCCACGTCTCCGATTTCTTGTTGACCCACTTGATCTGGATGCAGTGGTCGTGATCATGGATCGATTCCCGATCAGGGCTATCAGCAGATGTTTTACAACTTCGACAGAAAGTTCCAGCAGAGCCGATTACAAGTTCTGGTCGGGCTGATTATATGTTACACCTGCTGAATTTCAAAAGAAGGGCCTGGTCGGATAAAAATTAGATCAGCGCTGCGTATCAGTCACAGGATTCAGCCATTCGTAAGTTCTTCACCAGACGAGACAGCTTGCAGAAGATCTTTTAGACCTTAAAAGGTTGCCCAAGGTCTGGTCTGTCATTCCGTTAACTGCGGACTACGAACTACTGATACAAAGATTTACTGCATTCAGGTGTTGGTTAGAAGCTCCGTTTCCTGGATAAACATAGACGAGTACATAGAATCCTTAAATGGATATAAAGTTCCTTTAAAGAAGTCTTAAAATGTCTGAGAAAACCGATTTGAAGTCATAAACAATTTTGACGAAGTTCTGGCTGAGTAACCACGCCGACTACACTAATCCTGTAATAGATAACGTCTAACTGATTATTGTCAATACTTTGGCGCTTTTCCAAATTTTTCGACATTTGCAGTAAGTATAGGAACACTGGAAATTTTACAAGAAACCTTCTCAAGATATGAAAATCCAAGATCTTGGTTTCAGAAAATGATTCCCAGTACATGGACTCAACATTCAAGCAGTTCTGTGAAGTAACCAATGACAGATACGGACAGGCTGAAAACAAGAAGTTCTTTGAACATCGTCCGATCCTATCATCCGCGTACCGTTCCACGCTTCTAGGAAAAACCGATTCGCAAAGCTCTGCAGCTTCCAAATCAATCTGAAGTCATCACGGAATAAAAAAGATCAATTCTGTAGACACACATCAATCAGAAGTTTGCCGCAGATGAT
>NC_073691.1:6262217-6287217 GCF_029784155.1 Uranotaenia lowii
AAAACTTTAACCTAGTACCGATTTTAAACACAATTCCATCCATCTATTTCCGGAGATGATGGGGCAGTTAGTTTGTTTGTTTTTGTTTATGATCGTGTGAATAAGCGTATCTGTTGTTGGTATCTTCTGTTGATGTTGTGCACGCAGCTACGATGTGTTCACCTGTGTGTTTTGGAGAAAGAAGAAAAAACCAAACCAAGCCCAACCAAATGGTAGATTTGACGGCGTGTTCGTTATCAGCGCGATCTAGTTTTGTTTTCTTGCTTTATTTTTTTATTCCTTTTTTTTTTTTGGTAAATGGGTACCCATTTTAAGGTGTGAACGGTTGCCCCTTCTTTTCATAAGGTGCATATAAATTTTATTCACACGTCCGACCGCACAAGCTGCGCCCCATTACTTTCACTAGACTAGGGCGGGTGTACCGTACAGATGATAAATTGATTGTTGAGAACAGGTTGTTTGACTTTATCATTCTCAGTTACGTGTGGTCAGTGTGAAGCGTATATCAGAATGTATCAGTTTGATAACATTTTAATAAATTTTTCCAGAAATTTGCCACTTTTTTCATTTTTCCCTTTGTAACATTTAAATACTGACGATGGTTATTTCAATTCGAAAAATGTCAAATTTACCAGAAGGTGTACCAATAGAAATTTTTCGGAGATACTCTAGTTTCATGAACTCATAACATTTTGCTGATGGTCAAATACTAGACAATTCAACAAGATCAGCCTTAGTTTATGGAACCATTAAATTAAAGGACAAATTTGACCAGTTTCATCATATTGCGATAAATGACCATAGTGTTAAATGGTGTCCACGATTAAATTGCCACACACAAAATTGATTCGCAAAATTCGAGTTTTCATCCGATTGCCATCCGCACGTGCAGATGGCTTGCCAAACCAGGAATTTATTCGCAAATTTGAACATCTTCTGAGTGCGGACATGTTCCGGTACGCTGAACTTATTCTTGGCCGTGAAAAACAGGTTGCCGGGGATCTGTTTGAAGTCGGCTTTCACTTGTGTTTCGTCGTCCATGATGCAGCATTCAACTTTCCTCAGCATGTTGAGGTACAACTTCCTGCTTCTCGTCGCGTTTAGGAACCTTTTGTACCTTGAACGTTCGGAGCCCACCCTTATTTTTGGTCTTCTGGACAAAACATCGCCCCAATTACGCCGTTTTAATTTTTGGTGTTGTTCGGAATACTTATTCCTTCACTTATGGGCTTCCGATCGGTGGTCAATCGTTCCTCGCACCGCTTAATCACTCGCGACACCGTGGAATCCGCGATTCTCAACGTTTTAGCGACGGAACGATGCGAGAAATCCTTGTTCTCGTGATGAATGCGCAAGATTTTATCATGTACGAGCTGTTCTTTCGACTCCATTTCGGCGAGTTTTGATCACAGTATGTAAACAATGCACTATGAACTAAATCCACCAAAACTTTCATTAAATTCTACCCGATGGTTAAAAAGTTAGAGCAATTTCATAGTGCGGCTATTTCATCGTGGACACCCTTAAAATTCCCATAAAAACAAGTTCCATCAAATTTTGAATTTCATCAGCTGTTTGATTTCGTCAACCTCAGACTTATGTACTTACTTAATGTTCCAGGGCCGATCCTCCGGTGCACAAGACCTAGCAAAAAACCTTCACTGTTGACGATCCGGAGCAAGCGTCGTCACTCGAATCCAGTCAAGATTCTCGTCGATAGTTCGGATTTTGGCGGCTAGGCTTCGCCACCACGAGTTTCTGGATCTGCCTCTTATTCGATGTCCTTCTGGATTCCATTTGAGCGCCTCTCTGCTAATCTGGTTCTCATCTCTTCGTAGCGTGTGCCTAATCCATCTCCACTATCGTTCCCGAATCTCGATTTCTAGCGCCCTTTGATGACACCGGCGATGAAGTTCCTCATTTGAGATCCAGTTGCCAGGCCACCAAGCGCGGATGATATTCCGCAGGCAGCGGTTTACAAATACTTGCATCATGCTAAAAGTCGTCTCCAAAGTTCCAGGTCGATCATTTCTTTCGGATTCCGTAACAATTTTATAAATCGGGAGCTGTAGGTTGTTAGCCTAAGGTCCCTATCCCGCGATGTGGCTGCCATCTTGGACTTAGCTGGCGGGAGCCGCATTTCATAAATTCAGCCGCTCGCTGCGAGACAGACGCTGTTTAAGCCGCCCCTGACCTGGAGAACAGACGCGTGCAGCCACCTTCTCAGGCTGATGTCATGCTGAAGCAACTATCAACGCAACGCAACGTTCCAATAAGATTGCGTTGCAACGCATAGGTATGTCATGCTGGCGCGACCTGTGACTTTGAAATTCCCTACAAATCATCACTTCTCTACATCTGATAATGCTTTGAATCGTCTCCTTTCTTTCGGGAGCCATCAAAAACTCATCAAATCACGACCCGGATTGCAAGAATGCCAAAATTTGAACCGACAAAATTCCTTGTTTTTTTGCGGGAACTAAGAATTCATGAAAATTTTCTCGCCGATTAAGATATTTTTTAGTTTATTATCACAAGTTTGGACAGATCTTCGTACTATTGTGCTTAAAACCCGGAATCACTGCTTCAAATCGAGAAAAAACAATATTCCTATTGGATTTCCTACTAGTCGCGCTACAAAACACATTGGCATCAGATTGGTCGCGCTATACGAAGCGACCAGTATGACAGGTCTGCGCGATTTCCATGGAGATCAAATGAGAGCTGGTTAGTCGTGTGAACGTTGCGTTGTAGGTCGCGTTGCTAGTTGCTACAGCATGACATCAGCCTCAGTCTGCATACGACCAAAGCATCCACCGGGGTTGGGTACCCAATCTCCGCTTAGGTTAATTGCATCCCAGTCGGTACCACGGGGAGGTTGAGATATGAGTTGTGAATAAGAGGTGATATTATGACCACAATGGGGCCTCGTGTTGCTCATTATCCAACATTTGCCAGCCGATTTCAGAGATAACCAAAAATATGTTAATGCTCTTACGCATTACCAAACTTCTTGATAATAAAGAAAACAGTAATTTGTTGAAATCAGGTTTCATAGGTACGATGGGACAACCCACGTATACCCCTACTACCTAAATTCAACCTATGGACCTCTTTCTTTTGTTCCACTGCCAATTGCGATGGAGCTACAGCAGCGCTCTCTGCGATAATACAGTGAATCAAATTGTCCTTGATATTGTCTCAAAACAAGCGACAAAATCGACGTATGGTTTTGTTTTTATTCGCTTTATTCTCTCTTTGTGCGACAACCTTGTGTTTCTCCCGTATGTATATGATACAAAATGACTAAATGAAATAGCTAATCAAGAAATGTCATGTCTTTGAAAAGATAAAGACATGGCTACGACACAGTGTCCCCGAATCGCTGCTCCCATAGATTCCCTTCATGAGGAAGCGAAAAGCTTTCTTCTAATATGCCGCAAGTCTTTGGTTGCGGAACCAGCCGGATTTGCCATGGCCATGACCTAGTGTTCCCGAATATCTTCTTCTACCGATTCTCTTCATGTGGAGGCCAAGAGCTTTCTTCTAATATGTCGAAAGTCTCGATTCGATAACTTTAATTTGGTATAGGCGGAACCGATTATCCTTATATTTTTCAATAGCAACAAACGAATGTTAAGAAAAAATAATGTCGGGATCCAAAGCAACAAAATTTGTCACTATCGTTTCGAGCGTACGACAGCCACAAAGATACATTTTATATTGTCATGAAATGGTCAAATTTAATCCTTTTTTTTTTGTATGAGTAAATCCATTGCGACCAATTTATATGATCTATTGTGCAATAACAATCCTTAGGTATCGTTAAAGCGCCAACACGTGAAAAGGGTCTATGTTCATTTATGACGTTTCGAGAAAAACGCGTTTGAAAATGTTGCAACCTTTGCAAGAGAGAATTCTTTGCATTTGGAATGGTAATGATCAAAATTCCAAACTGCCTCAAAATTTTGCAACAATTCGCACATTTTCTCTCTCTCTCTCTTTCCCTTTCTAAGCATTGATTTCTCTCAAATAAACAACAATTTATTCATTTTCCCGCACAATTGGCCACAATTTACCACATTTTCTTTCTTTTTCCTCTCTTTTTTGGCCAGACCTATCGGTCCAGAAATGCCAAGTCTTGTGGATTATACTGTTTTTATTTTGTTTCTCAACAGTTCGCGTGTTTATTTGAATCGACCGTTCATTCCCATTTCGTGGGGTTAGTGGTCTTTTTTTTTTTAGTTTAGCGAGTTGTGTATAATGTTGTGTAGTCGTGTGTTTGATTTATTGTATTTTCAGATGTTCTTCTTTGTCTTTCTCAAAAAATCGGAAAGCTCCTCATACTCAGAGATATCCTCGTTTTTAAGGATTTCAATCAATGGTTTGTTGTCATTTAAAACACTGTAATTTGTTCTCAATTGATCAAAAATGGTGCAGTCGTATAGAATATGGTTGATGTTTTCCTCAGTTCCACATGTATCGCATAGGTTTGTATCTATTAATTTCCATTTAAAAAGTCTTTCTTTTGTAGCGGTGTGTCCTGTTTTAATCCTGTTCAGTATGATTGTATCTAATGTACTAAGTTCCACGTTATTGAACCAGGGTTTAAAAGTTACTGTTCCGGTGTGTTCAAAGTGAAAGGTACCTTTTTCCTGAGAAATAGTCTGATAAATGGATTGCCATTCGGTCATAATATTATTTTTAAATGTTATTAGAAGGTCGTCCTGTGTTAGATGAAAGTGCTCGATGCTCCCACGTGTGGTTCCTAGCTTCGCAGCATAGTCTGCTCTTTCATTCCCTAAGTGGCCTGAGTGGCCTGGGATCCATTGGATGATTAATTTGTTAAAGTTACTATTATGTGTTATATTTTTGATTGTAGCCGCTATGTAATTGTTTGTGTCTTTTCTTTTTAACAATGCGCAGGCACTTTGAGAATCAGTCATTATGACTGCTTCTTTAACGTTCTTAGTATCAATATACTTAACTGCTTGTTGTATTGCGATTAGTTCCGCGTTCATGATTGAGAATTCCGATTTCAGTCGTCCGCTGTAAGAAATTTTTTCTTGTGGGTCGTAGTATCCGTACCCAACGTTACTATTTATTATTGATCCGTCTGTATATATTTTGTAAATATCTTTATATCGGCTATTTGCCAGTTCTGTGACGATAATTTTTTGTTTTGCCTGTGATGTTTCATTTTTATTGACGTCTGGTATCTTGTCTTTTATTTCGATTTTTTTACACTTTATTTCTTCGATTTTGGGACTTAACTGGGTGAATAGATAGTTGTTTTCGGAAGCTATTTTTTCCAAAAATGTTATGTGTTTAGGTTGCGAGTTTGTGGACATTAGTTCTTTTAAGTTTTCTAGGATTGGGCTATTTTAATAATATAAAGTTTTGGTTGCCTCTTAAAGTGCTAACCATTCTGCTCTTAATATCAATGGGATTTCCCCTGTCTGGGCTAAAACTACCTGATTCGGAGTTGTCTTTAAGTGCCGCATCGATAGTCTTAATGTCGCTAGGTAAGGTGGTTCAATTTTTTTGAATGTTGTTCGAGCTGCTGCAGCGTATACAGTTATCCCGTAATCTATAATAGGTTTGATTATTGCTTTTGTTATTCTGATCATTTGTTTTGGGTGAGCACCACTCTTCTTTCTACTTATCATTTTAAGAATATTTGCCTTACGATTAATTCTATTTTTGACTTCTTGGATATGTGCTCTAAAGTTCAGCTTGTGGTCGAGTATAACTCCTAAAAATTTGTGATTTTCTGTTAAATTTATCCTTTTGTTTTCTATTTTTATGCTTATGTTCTGTGGAATTTTGTTGGTGAATATAATTGTTGCTGTTTTTGATGGATTTAATTCTAAGTTAATACTTTTAAAGGTAGTAAGAAGTTTTTCCAGTATACTATTTGTGATCCTGGCTGCAGTGGATGTGTTTGTTGCTTTTACTAAAAGCGTGAAATCATCAGCAAACTGGATGATTGTTCCCTGTTTGGTTAAGTTGTGTATTTGTTTGGTGTAGATGTTAAATAAAATTGGACTTAACGGGCATCCTTGAGGGAGGCCTTTATTTGTCGTATTTGTAATCTGGGTTCCATCGTTTAGTGTGAGTATCGTTGTTCGATGTTTCAAGTAATTATATATCCAGTTTACAATCTCTTGAGGAGTGTTTTCTTTTTCTAACACTGTCATCAAAATTTCTATGTCTA
Source organism: Uranotaenia lowii (assembly GCF_029784155.1). Taxonomy (NCBI): domain Eukaryota; kingdom Metazoa; phylum Arthropoda; class Insecta; order Diptera; family Culicidae; genus Uranotaenia; species Uranotaenia lowii. The sequence continues at coordinate 6,268,435 of NC_073691.1, forward strand.
CATTATCAAACGCTTTTGTAAGGTCTAAAAAAGTCGCTATAATGACTCCTCCGTCTCTTTTGGTGTTTTTAATTTCTGATACGACTGTGTTTATGCAGTTAATGGCAGAAGTATTTTTCTTAAACCCAAATGATGTTATTGGTAAAACGTTATTTTTGCTTAGGTGTTCAACTAGTTTGTTTTTGATGAAGAAGTTTATTATTTTGAGTAGGACTGAGACCATTGAAAGTGGTCTGTATGAGTTTGGCATATTGGGATCTTTTTCGGGTTTCAGTATGGGTATGATTCTTGTATTTCTCCAGTCCTCCGGTATTTTTCCAGTGTTGAGGACTTCCGAAAGTAAATCTAGTAATCTCAATTGTATTTCGATGTCAAGGTTTTTCAACATATGAAAAGATATGTTGTCTGGACCGGGTGTAGAGTGTTCTTTTTTGTGTTTAATAATTTGTTGAAATTCTTCAATACTTATGTGATGGTTTTTATTAGCGTTTGTTGTTTGATATATAATCTCTTTATTCATTACCGGAAAGTTTTGATTCATGAATTCTTCGGCAAGGTTTTTGTTATTAAGTAACCATAAATTATTTTTTGCCGGTTTTCCTCCCCCTATAATTTTTACGGTGTTCATAGACTTTTGCTACTCATGTCTATATTTATACTATCAATCATTTCATTCCATGATTTTCTTTTTTCTCTTCTTATTTCTCTTTTGAGTCTAGCTTTGGCTTCCTTGTATTCTATGTAGTTCCTATCGTTTTGAGTTTGTAAGAAGATATTGAGTTTTTTATTTTTCCTTGCTAAAAGTATTTCAATTTCTTTGGTCCACCATTTTTTTGGGTTCTTTTTACTGTTTTCATCTATTTTAAAAGTACTTTCTTTCATTTGTTCGTTAAAAATGGGGATGATGTCCTCGGATGTGTGGAACATTTCGGGTCTCAGTTTGTTAAGTTTTTCTATTAGTTGTTTCTTATTAATGATTTCTTTTTTATCAAAGTTTTTCCTATTTTCATTCGAGATTTTAAATTTAATGGCTCTGTGGTTGCTTAGTATGTCTTCTTGCAGTAGGGTGATTTGCCAATCGTTGCACAGCTAAGCACATGATTTTGGTGTTTATGCTGTATTTTAGTCATTTCAACCAAATTCACTCGATTTTTTTTGTCGATGCACTCATACAGGATTGGTCAACAAGATCTAAAAGTTCAAGTGTTTGAAAAAAGTGACATAAAAATTTAAAAAATCATTTAAAACAGCTTGTCAGTGCCCAATAGTTGCACAGGTAAATTTTGTGTCGTGCATAATGTTGTCCGATTTTTTTCCAATTGTTGCACATTTTAAAAATCAGTCACCATGAGGTCGAATAGGCTGATATTTGTTACGGAAGCTTATTATGTGAATTTCTAGTTCAAATGCCGTACCCTAGGCTCTATTGGGTCACGGCGATGTTGTGCTTTCTTGTGTTTATGGAAGTTCACGGTTTGGAAACAAGCTCAAAAACTAACATGAACCTGACAGGGCGGTAGCACATAACCTTATTCGATATGAGATCATAGAAACCTAATTTAAAGGTGGTTTAAAAACTATAATGATGTATATTTTTTCTTTAATGATCCATGTTGATAAGGTGAATGGGAGTTGAAACACTTGCCCTCCCTTCCATCGGACAAAAAGAGCGTTGCGCAGTGGAAATATCACAATTAGAATTTTTAAAGTTGATATTTCCACTTTTTTACCACCATGCGCAAGTTAGGTTAGATAGTAATGTGAAAGATAGACAACTGTAATCAATCTTTTAGGATAGTCTATTTAGGATACTGGATAGGTGGATGATTTAATAGAAGATACCATAATTAGCTGAATGAGAACGTTAAAAATGAGGTACTGATATGGTAGATAGAAATAGAATAGATATATAATGGCATTCGTCTCCCCAATGCTCTAGTAAGTGTGCATTTGCGGTTTATGAATTTCGGAGGCTTATTCTTAAATCAAGCATTTTACAAGATCTAGAGGCTCATTGGATGAGAATGCTGTTTGAACTGCTTTCTTGTTAATTGTTCGTTGTAATAGGGTTTTTTTTCTGTAGTAGATTTGTCTGTCGTTAAATTATATTTCAAATTCAAACAAGAAAGAAGTCGTGATATAAATGGGTGGACCTACTCGCACAAGATTTTAAAGTGTCGAATACTGGAACTATCACATCAGATCTTGCAAACACCAACGGATCACTGATGAACACCAGTGAAACGGAACCTATGTGTTGGCTCCACGGCTTTAAACAAACGTCTTACCAGTGTTCAATATGGTCCGATCAGAATTGATTGTTTGACCTGATATAGTTTTTCATACAATTTGTTTAATAAAGTTTTATATTTCAGGTCCTTTATTTTCAAAGAAGTTCTCTTAAAACAAAATTTCTAAAACAGGCTTTAAGCGAAGCATATGGTAAGAGACGTTAAAAAGCTTCGTTCCAGGTATTATTATTATATATATTTTTTTAAATCTTACTGAAAAGAATATCAACAAAAATCAACCTCATAAAGGCAGCGGTGTGTATGAACGTGGTTTCATATTAAGATTCAAAATAGAAGAAGTGCTGGACAGTTTTAATTAGTTTAAATTCTGTAGATTCAGATGTGTCCATTCTTGATGAACCATGTTCATAAGATGAATGAAAATTGTAACACTTGCCCTCCCTTTTGCAGAAAAATGACAATATTCCTTAGTGAAAACATCACAATTAACAGATTATGCATTGTATGTACTGTGGATAAGTGTTATAACAAACATATTGATTTTTTTTTTTTTTAATTTATCAAAACTCTGTATAACACCTTTTTGTGTTCTGTAGAATTATTACGCTTCAGATTCAGATTTTAGTTCTGTTTCTTGCCATTCTAGTTTTTTTTTTGTATAATTACCGAGTTTCCACGCATTTGTTCTGAATCTCTTAACATTGACATATTTGGAAATATTTTATTTTTTAATCTATGTTAATCTCAAGTAAAAACAATCAAAAATTCAAATTTATTGAAACGAGTAAGGTTAGGTGACAGGTAGGGAAAACTCAACTACGGTAAGATAGTGAACCCTTCTGACAATGATATCGAGACTTTGGCGTATGTTATCATACTGTTACTGCTCAGTTGAATTGGAGGTTGGGTTAACTCGAAGTTCATGTAGGGCCCATCTGTCCCAGTCCGTCGAGCACTATCTTAACGCTTCCTTTCTCTGGTGCTTCAGAACTCTCGGGCTCTGTTGCCGCTATCCTGTTCTAAGCTATGCTACTCTCGTGTAAAGTTTCCTCTTCTGTCCCCCGTTCTGTTTTTCCTTTCCGGGTCAGCCAGGTAGCTTATAAACCCATAAAAAAAAAAAAAAAAAATTCTAGTTCAAATGCAATCAAATTTTTAGACTGGGGGGGGGGAGGGGTCTTCCATATGAACCGTCCAATGCACTTTCCAATTCCAATTCGGCCCAAAAAAAAAACTCAAAGCCGCCGGTTTGAGTGTCTGGAATAGCATTTATCACACGTGAAGTTTTCTCAGAAACTCAAATCCACCTCTTAATTAACCTTCAGCCATTTGAGTGGAGTGTTTAACCTTATTTGCCCAGTGTTGAACCTTTTTCTTTATATGTCCTACCAACATAAAATTTTATGTCTTTAAAATCCCATAGAATGAACTGAAAGGTATTTAATGCTAAATTTTGAGGTGGCTATTAACAGGTGAAAAGATTAGAGAGCGTGATCTGTTTTGCCCCCTTTTACCCCTTTGAAGAAGATGCGATTTTATAAAACAAATGTTTTAGGACTCACTTGGAAGTCGATCGATTTTTACATAATGAATCTCAATTTAAAACTCGAAAATGGACACAACCACGCCCAAAGTTTCAGATCGTTTGACTGATCTATGCTCATGATATACAATTTTGTATAAGAATTTTTTTTCGAAAAGTTATAATAAAGACAAATAAAGCTTTACATAGATATCTCCAGTGACGGCAGCTCGACGGCAGATTCGAATTCCTGAGAAAATTGCACGTCAGATAAGTAATATTTCGGGTCTTCCAACCTTCGACTGTTGATATGGAATAAGATTCTTTTAGATTTCTAGCGTAACATTTCAAAAGGGCGAAACTGCCAAATGTAAACAAATCGAGTTAACGGTCATTCCGGATGCACGCGGTTGCACTTTACCTACCAAACGCGGTTTCATCTTAAAATTACTTAAAACTTTCAAAAAATTGATAAAATTCAATTGGGCGAAACTTCCTGTTGATGCATTTTCGTTGGAACGTGAAGTTACGCCTGTTCAAAATGGAGTGAATTTTTCTATTCGTGTAGAGCCAAAAGGCGTAACTGAGTTGACCGTGTGTGACAAAACGGCCTAATTAGTTTTTGCGTGTAGGATGAATGGGCGTAACTTCAAAACCAAAACAAAACGGCCGATCAATTGGGCGAAACTTGCAGGCGTAACTGAAATCGAAAACAATAATAGGGCGAAACTCGAAAATCTCTGAAATTACGTGAAAAAAGTTGAAGTTCTTGATAACCATCGAACAATAAGAGATTATAATGCACATTTTTTGATTTTGTTGAACAAAAAGTGGTCGATTTTATAAATAGGAATTGAATAGGTGTTCCGAATTTTCAAACGCGTTTTTCTCGTTTCGAGCTAACTGCTAGTTTCGCCCTTTTTAAATGTTACGCTAGATTTGTTGACACGAAATCAGAGAAACAGATTTTTCAGAACAGCTTTTAGATTCTTTCCGTAAAATGTTGAGTAAATGGTCGCGATAAAGGATTTCAAAATAAATCTGATAAAAAAGAAGTCTCTCAAAGTCAATGCAGTTGAGTTGACTTTGACACTTTTCAGACAATGCAAATTGCCCAACTTTCATACATACATAAGTTTTTTCAACGAGTTAAATAATTTCAAAACTTCATTTTTAATATTTGACGGTAGAAAAAATAAACTTATGGAAATAGAAAGTGTCTTTGAATTATTCAATTAATTATTAAAAATCAACATTGAGTGCAAAAAATGTGAAAATTCTGAGTGGAAAAAAATTAAATATCCACTTATCCAGAAAAACATGTCATATTAGACTGAGTCGATTTGGGGTCATTTTCGAATTTCTCAAACCCTGGGGTCTCAAAAGCTTTGTTTTGGTCCAAAACTCATCCATGATTTTTTGCAGAATTTTTAAGTAACGTTTACATGAGTAAATTTGGACTTTTAAGTTTGTATGGGAAAATTGAAAATTTTGTACTGAAAAATCAACATCATTTTTGTTTCTTCTATGCAATCGAGCCAGCTGGTGGTTTTTGTGCCAATTTATAAAATTCCTAAAGGAAATTTTCCGCTGAACAACTTCGTCGAAGTCCCCTTCCTTAGTAAATTTTTCTAACCGTTGAGTCGCCGCGACTATTACGGCCCCCTCCCCTACTAACCTATATAACTAAATGTTAAATCTATAGATACACTCGGCACATTTAAACTTTGTCAAAGTAAAAGGCCTAATAAACATAGTTGTAAATAAAAAAAAAAAAAAAAACTTCGTCGAAGACCGTAAATTCGTATCTTATTAGACAAAAAAGTTATTAGCTGTTTAACAGGGGTATGTCTTTTGGCATTGATGAACAATAAATTCAATTGACACCACTGCTTGTGCCCCGCGAAGTATTGCATGAAAAGTAGTCATGCAATACCTCGCAAGGCACACAACAGTGGTGTCTATTGAATTTATTGTTTATCAATGCCAAAAGACATACCTCTGTTGAACAGCTAATAACTTTTTTGTCTAATAAGATACGAATTTACGGTCTTCGACAAAGTTGTTCAGCGGAAAATTTTCTTTAGGAATTTTATAAATTGGCACAAAAACCACCAGCTGGCTCGGTTGCACAGAAGAAACAAAAATGATGTTGATTTTTCAGTACAAAATATTCAATTTTCCCATACAAACTTAAAAGTCCAAATTTACTCATGTAAACGTTACTTAAAAATTCTGCAAAAAATCATGGATGAGTTTTGGACCAAAACGAAGCTTTTAAGACCCCAGGGTTTGAGAAATTCGAAAATGACCCCAAATCGACTCAGTCTAATGTCATATCAATAGACAATTCGAGTTGTTTTAGTTGCATGTAGTTAATGAGCGTGTTCAATATGGTATGACAATTTGTATGCAAGAAGAACTTTTCGCATATACAAGGAATTCAAATTAGTTTGAAATAAATTTAAATTATTGGTTTTGCCCATTCTTAAGATTCATTGTTTGCCAGCACGAGAAGAAGCAAAGTATTTCATGAAAAAAGTTATAACCATTTCGAAATAAAAAATCGTAATCCATTCAAAAGTATTGTAAAATTGCAGGATTTGCTTTCTGAAGCTTTCAATAATTTCATGACATGTTTTTACGAATGTTTTTAATCATCACACTTATTGGCTATGCAAAGCAGTATAATGCGATTCTTATTTTCATCCGGTTTACCAGCTTTCAAATTAGCTGTCAAAACCCTAAAATTAAAAAACATTTACCTTTTTTGAATTTTTTCTATGACAACGAATATCATTTCTGGGGTACAAGTTAGGTTTAGTTTTTGTTCACATGCAATGTATTGCAAGAACCAAGAAATATTTTAAAAATACAAAATTATGTTTTTTTAACTTTCAGTACATCTCTGATGGTTTTTTTTGAATGAAAATTTGGATTTTTCCGTACAAGGCTCCACACTAATTCAGAACACGTTGTTATAATTCAGGACTTAATCAATCGCTTCCAAAAATTTTATTGCTGTTTTTAGCTGTAAAAACAACCAAACAAATTTATTGGAGGTATACGAATTTATAAAATTGAAATTTCCAAACAAATTTTGCAGCGGAATTATGTACAACAATGGGGCAGGAGGAGATTGAGCGGACCAATTGTTGCACGATCCAACATATTTTCTGGTTAAATATGGATCATAATTTTTTTTTTTCAAAATCATGGTGTTAAAATTGTCTAACAAACGTTTCGTATAGAAAACTGATACGAAAAATGTTTTGTTCTGACATAAAACCTTATTTGCCGTAGAAGGAATGTTAAGGTTTTTGTTAACAATTAGCACAAAAACCGCGCGAAAAAACAAGAAATATTAAAACTGTCGTATAATACACACTTACCAGCAGAAAATATCACAAAAGCCTCATTTCATCAGAAAACATTCCGAATTACATGCTTCAGTATTTTTTTTAGGAAAAGTTGAAAAACAGCTGAAATATTGATAATTGAATTCCTGCTGTGCAACAATAGGTTAGGGGACAACGATTGGCAAATCACCCTACTTCCCATTCGGATTTTGCAGCTATGTTAGGCGTTGTAAAGGTTAGATCAATAACTGATGGTGTTGTACTTGGGGGCTTTATAAGTGTTGGGGTTCCGTCATTGAGTAGTACCAAATTGGTATTTTCAATCAGGTGGGACAACATTTCTCCTCTTGGGCAGCTTTTATGATGGTGGTTCCACAGTGGGTGGTGGGCATTAAAGTCACCAGCGAATATTGCTTCGCAGTTCATACTTTCGATTGTGTTTAATATATTTGTAAGAGGTGTTTTTATTTGATTATTGCTTATAGGGTAGGGCGGTATGTAAATTGATATAATTAATATGGGATGTTGCGTGTTTAGGGTTTTGATTGCAACCACTTCTAGCGGGTTTAGGTTGTTCAATGTAATGTTTTGGTAAGATATGTTTTTGTCTATCAAAATACCTACACCTCCATAACCATTTGGTCTAGAGTGTGTGATAAAATTATATCCCGAAAATTTGTATTTCTCGTTCGGCTTGATCCAAATCTCCGATAAAAGCGCGATATCTATTTTGTGTTTGTTCAAGATATTCTTGAGAAGCTCTCTCGTGTCTGTCGGCCTAATGCTATTTATGTTGCTTTGCAGTATTTTAAGTTCTTCTTGATTCGGGTCCATTGCTACAGTTGTGTTGTATTTTTAATGGTATGATGGGGAAAGCTTCTTTTCAGATGTGTTTTATTTGCTATTAGTGTCCTCGACCATTTTCTCAAAATTTTCTTCTTCAATGACATAACCTGGATTAATCAATGTGTTTAGATCTTTACTTATATTTATCATTATAATATCCCTCTCTATCGAGTCTTTACACTTCACACCTTCTATGAGGTTGTTGTGTATCGTTTTTATTCTATTCATTAAATTTCTTATATCCAACTGTTTAATTAATTCATTTTTGATGCGATCAATGAGTGTATTTATTTCGATATTTTTGTATAGTTTTTCGGTTTGATATTTTTGTTTGTTTTCTGTATTGATATTTTGACTGATTGATTCTTTAGGGTTATCGCTTGTGTTAATATTTTTGTTTGAAAGAGTAGTTGTATTTGTGGGGTTGGGTAGTTGTGGGAAATCTCTAGTTGGATCCAATCTGTATTGAATGTTATTATTTTTGGGATGAAGTTTAGATGCTTCGAAAAAAGTTAACTTATTTAATGCCATAGCTTTGTTTATTTTAACCTGTCTAAGACGTTCGTTACAGGTCCTATCATCTGCTCTGTGTTCTTCCTTACAATTTCTGCATGACGGCTGCCTATTGCAACTTTCTTCTTCGTGGATCTCACTGCAGTCTACACAGAAAACCTCCTTTGACTTACAATATTTCTCCTTATGCCCGAAGCGCCAACATTTCTTGCACTGCTTAAGTGGATAAAAGTAGACTTCAACTTTCGCGTTGATTCCAAAAATGTTAACAGTTTGCGGTAGAAATTGTCCCTTAACGAAAATTTTGATCGAGTTGGTGTTTATAAGTTTAGGTTCCTTTTTATTTTTGTTTTCCCTATCCAATCTTTTTATTCTTTCAATTTTGAAAATTTGGATCTTTCCACTTTCCAAGTTTTCTAGGATCTCTTCATCCGTGAGGGATGGGGGGATATTTCTGACTACTCCTAGCGTTTCTTTATACATACTTGGAATGAATACTTTATATTTATACTCTTCTTTTAACAAACGTGAATTCAGTAACGCTTCAGCGTCTTTAGGCTTCTTGAAGGTTATTTTGAATTTGTTACCCCCATTTGGCTTCATCTCCTGGTAATTTCTTATGCCTATATTGTGGAGCATCTTCGCGACAATCATTGGGTGAATTTGTGTTCTCTTTGTTTGATCGTTTTGTGTTGATTCTTCTTGGTTATCTTCCTTCTCTATGAAAAAAGTTGTATAATGTTGGTTTTTAATCCATTCCGCATTTTGTTGTGTCTTGTTTACTCTTTTTTTCGTTATTTGTTTGTCCTGTTTTGCAGTGTCCAAGGTGTTCCCTTCTGTAGGTTCATTATCGATATTTTTGTTCTGTGGACTTTCTGTTTGTGATTTCATATCTACATTGTCATCTGTGTTATCGGTGTCGTTTTCGTCCGTATGTGTCTTTGTCTTTTTGTTTTTTCGTTTTCTGTTTCGGGTCATTGTTTCTTGTTCGCTTTCGTCTGTGATATCAAGTTTTCGCCTCAATTTATTGTTTTTAGTAGGATCCTCGAATCCTCTGAATAAGTCCTCGTCCTCTGACATTATCCATCAATTAAGATTAAAAAATTTATGAAATTATGTGTAACCTAACCTAGTATGAGTAGAAAAAAAAAACTTAACCTATATTTTATTTCTCTGAGTATGGTGCTTCCGATATTGAAATTAACAAAAAAGAAAAAATGGTAATACTTATCTGTTAGTGTTTTCTCTGTGTTTTCTGTTCACTCGCTTATTAACTATATTCAGATCCACTTTTTATTCAGTCAATGGGAACAAATTTTATGAAAAAATCAAATTTAACTAAACCATGTGGTTTCTCGTATCCGCGGTATAAAAAATCCGATCCACAAGCCTTCGCGACTGGGCGATGTTGTCTGTTCGGTGGCTGAGATGAGAGTGTACCACATTTTCAATTACACAATTTGTGAGATCATTGACGTTTCTTCTCTCTTTATCTCAGTGCCCCGACTCATTTTACTTGACAGCTTCCTGTCAACGGAATAATTCTTGTTCGACCGTGGCTCAGTCTTTCCGTTTTTAAAACCGATCGACTGTTATCCTGCCAGTTTGCGGTAAACAAATTTTTTTTATCAGTACCCTCTCGGTTTTGTGATGAGCCAGCAGCTTCCATCGCTTCTGAAATTCGTAGCTGGACAATTTCTGTGGAGTAACCCGTCGCTAGTAGCACTACCTCGTCTGGGAAACCATTTCGACATTTCGACGTAATATTCGTTGAACCGGGCTAACTTTTTACCAGTTTGCAGAGGTTTTGCGGTGTCCTCATTTTTATAAGCAACGATGCTATCGCACAGAACCGATCCAGTCTCCTTTTCTTGAGTCTGACTATATCAGCCGTCTCGACAACAGCTCTGGTGGCGTCAACAGTGCATGGTTCTTTTCGAAATTCGAACTGATTGTTGGATAGTCTGCCGTTTCCTTCGGTGTACCGTTAGATACGTTAAGTATCGTGTTTTCCAGAAAATTTCCTGCTTTATCCAGTAAGCATGTTGCCTGTATAACCATCCATCGGCGTACCCAATGGTTTTCCTGGTTCGGGAATCTGGAAAAATCCTTTCTTTAACGCAAATGGGTAGTGTAGGTCGAATCATTTCGGGGAATTCCATTACCGCGGCCTTCACTGTAATATTCGGGATACCGTCTGGACCAAAGCCTTTTTCAGACGAAGGGATTTTTCAATATTGCGGGGTTCCTGCACCGATATCAACTCCTCCAAATTGTGTAAGTGGCAATGGCCAGCTAGCTACATTATACTTAGCGAACAACTCCTTGCCCCTTCTCTTTTTTTCCCTCAATTTATTGAGGCACATTTAAGGTAGTATTCCGCCAACTTTTGTTTATTGCCATGACTATTAAGGATGCATTATCCCAGATCATTGACATCAAGAAAAGGTTTCCTCAAACGTGCCTTTTTACTTTCTTTAATTGCCTCGTAAAGGCTTCCTTTCGCATTTTGTAAAAGCGTCCTGCGCTTGTCTCTCTCCATGTGAGCTTGTGCTTTCTGCATGTTTTGCCCAGGATCATGCAACCTTCTAGAAGCCGTGTAGAAAACATCTTTAAAATTTATGCATTTTTTCTGAGATTTAAGCTTTTTTCTCAGATTTGAGCTTTCACCTTGTTGAAGAGAGCTATTCAGTAGAACAACTAGATCGGTTGAATGTTACAAACGGAATGACAATTCACTAAAACATCATAAGACTACATTAATAACTATGGCTTGCTACGACTTGTTCATTTCAACACTCCTCCTGAAGACGTAGTAATGCCCATACTGCTTCGGTTGATTTCAAATTTCGTTGATTGTGAAGGTTTGGTTAACCCGTCGGCCATCTGCTCCTCCGTTCCCACGTAGATTAGATCAACGACGCCTCTCTCGACAATATTGCGAACATAATGATGCCGAATGTCGATATGTTTCGTTCTCGGATTGTAGCTCCCACTTTTAGCAATTGTGAGACAACTTTGAATGTTGCACCGGATCTCGATCGGTGTCTGCTGACCAAACATCGCCGTAATTCCATGCCACCAACTTGCTTTCTGGACCACGGCCGATAACGCCATATACTCGGCCTCGCAACGTTGATAAAGCCACACTGTCGTTTGCTTTCTACACGACCAAGATATCGCTCCTCCTTGCGCCACGAATACGTACCCGCTGGTAGATTTGCGCTCTTCCAGATCGGATCCCCGTCAGCGTCACAGTAGCCAACGATGTTGATATCACCTCTGCGCATGTACTTCAATCCATGCTTCGATGTACCTCGGAGATAACGCATGACGTGCTTCACCGCCATCCAATGTTTGGGTCCGGGATTCTTGTCGAACCGGCTCAGACAGTTAACGGCAAACAAAATATCCGGTCGAGTGCTCAGTGCCAGATACATGAAGCACCCAACTACTTCTTGGTACGGAACATTCTTCATGGCTGCCAAATCCTGTTCGGTTTTGGGGCTCATGTCGTTCGACAACCTCTCGCTTGTGTTCATGGGTATTTTCACCGGCTTGCTGTTTACCATGCCGAACCTCTTGAGCACCGACTCAAGTCTTTCATGCGAAAATTGCTGCTCAGTTGATCCTTCAGCTTGTCCGTTTTGCCCCGATTGTTTGACAACAGGATAATTTCGTTAACGTGGATTGCAACGATGAGAAGTGTATTGCCATCCAATGTTTGGAAAATCGCTCAAGAAAAGCAATCAGGATTCGTTTCAAGCTAGAATACTACCTCCGAGTGCTGTGATACGCACGTGGTAACAGTACCCGTTGAATGTTTGTCTAAAATAAACACTAACTTGATACAAGAAAATATACCATGCCCCATCGGAGGCTACCGTTGCTATTCGTCACGTGGCTAATCGACGGTGATCGACATACTTGGTGATACATTTTGAACGTCGCTCTCTCAATCATTCACAAACGTCTATCCTCGCATCATTGTTTATAATGTTTGTTATTGATAGACGATCATGAATGTTTCAGAAGGAAAAATCTAAAGAAATACCAGGACCACATCTTTAAAAAAGCCGTAGCACATGCTGGATAGTTCATTGCGGTTACCTAGTCATGGTTTTGTCCTTCTACGCAAAGCGAAAAATAAAACATCATCTGATAGCCTACATAGATCGCTCAAAGGTGATACATATCGGCAATGATTCTATAAAAGGTTGAAAGTAAAGTCTTCAAGGAAGGCAATCACCATCGAGACGTTCGTTGTTGATAGTCTGCGTCCTTCTTTACCACATCATGTTAGGCAGGAATGTTTCAAATACAGAAGCGTCGTTGTCATGCATGATTGTTTATGTAATTTTTAGGAGAACGAAACGTTGACTGTTTCGATATTTTGGCTCTGAATGCAGTAAAGTCTTATCGAAAATGATTGATTTTCGAAACTTTGTTGCCATCTACATCCACGTAAATGCAAGGGTCATGCCAAACCTGCTCAGCGCTGCGTCGAGTTTCTGGTTTCACACCCGGCTTTTTTTTTTTGTTTAAACTCGTACAGAGCTTTTCAGCTTACACACCTTCGTTACATCGGTAAACCCCATCGGCTGCTCCATGTAGATTTCCGCGTGCAGGTTCCCTTGACGGAACGCGGCCATGGCGTCCATTTGATCGAGTTCCAGATTGTACCTCGCATTTAGGGCGAAGAGATATCGCAGTGAACTATACCTAACGACAGGAGCGTAGGTCTCTTCGTGTAACGTTGCATAATCCTGTGTACTCTGACCCACACAACTGCGGATCGCTATGATTGTAGGCCTCGCTCACCCTGCAATTATTTGTCCATCTCGGACTACGAAGTGTGATATCTCTCATGGATTCACGACCCTCTCTATGGTAGGTCTTATAGCATTGTCTACGTTCGTTAGGTGACTCTTGCAAGACCTGCGAGTGAGCTCCTCAAATATTTTATCTATTGCGCGAATTTTTGCAAGGTCCACCTCGGTGGAGAGTAACAACTACAAAAAAAAAGAACCCGTTGACTTTGGCTATCACGAAGCTTTTCCTGATTTTGGCTATTCCTCGTTAGATGTGACCACTTCTTGTATGGGGAACTTACCTGTTACTATAATAGAGGTCTGTCAGCAACGATACATCCAGCTTCTCCATCACCATCTGTCGCAAAAGCTGTGAACATTGCGCGACAGTGGTTGAGGTTGATTTGGATTTCTCCCTTCCTAGCCCTTGGTAGTGCTGCCTTTTAATAGACCTTTTGATAGGCATGATCACTAGTGCACTCAGGCAAATTCTTATTGTAATGTTCATAAGTTGCGTCTTATGAACCGCTTTTTAGAGTGCAAAATTGTTCTTCATAAGAGTCTTATGAAATTCTTTCAATTTTCTTACGAAGTTCTTATGAGAAATAGAAAAAACGGCATTGTGAAAAATAATGAACACATTTATTCCATCAGTCATCTATGTCATCGTTGTTAAACAAAAGCACTTGCAGTCACCAGTTGTAAAGTTACTGCTTTTTCTTAACAATTCATTTGATTTTGATCTTCTAAATGGTAAGTTTTAGTTGCAGTTTATTTATTGTAGACGTTCAATATATTTGTAAACTCAAAAATATTTTTCGTTTACTTTTCAGTATGTTGACTGGCAAAAAGCACCAAATTCAAGGGTAGGATACGGCGAAAAAAAACTTCACCGGGTGTTGATGTGCTGCTCATGAAGCTGTTGGTCACCAATGATGCAATTCCAAGCAAATTTGCCAAAAAATAAATTGAAACTATTCAACATCAAATATTTTGGATAATTCTTATTAGACATGAAATTTCCTGTTTCCATAAGACTCTCTTATAAAAATCAACAACCTGTCATTGATGTAGGTGTTCATCTGAAGAATTCATTCGCGTCATAAGAAAATCTTATGAATTTCATTAATTTTTCTTATGGCGCCACTTCATAAGAGAATCTTATGGCATACCTAATAGGATTTTTCTAAGTGTGCAAATAAAACGCTTCGCTGACATACTTCAGCTTATCGTCATATGCCCAATTCCCCCGCACCGCCGACCTGTGACCGTACTGCATGCAACGGAACTCTTGCAACCTGTGTATCGATTTTTTTTTGAAAGATCATTTTCCAATGTGATCGAGATAAGGTGTTCTCCAATTTTACCCCTCGTCTAGGTTTTTGATGCGGATGCTTACCTTCTCCTTCTTGCCTAGAAATCTCAAAGGTGCATCCTTTTCGTTGCTGAACTTCGGTTCAAATCGCGGATCACCTGACCGGAACGAGTACGACGGATTGTTATCATGTTTTCACCCTGTCCGGCAAGCACAGGAAGTTCCTCCTTCTCTGGAGAGCTGACAAGCCTCCTGGAGTTTTTACTATTTGGGTAGCAAATTGCCAAGCTTGAAATCGCCGTAGACCCTTTCTTCCAAATAGATTGAGGCTCGCACCCTTCTTTTGTGTTTTCTTAACATTGATATTAATTTTCGTCCCCCAACTTGTATCATAAGAAGATACCTTCTCAAGATCGCTGACTATTCTAAGTTGCATTCATGAACTGTAAATTTTTCTTGAACTTTTCCGGCTTCTCGTAGCTTTTCCAACACTTTAAAAAAATGTATCTCCTGTAAAGAACTCAAAGACTCTTAACTTAAATAATTATATAAGTAAAAATATATAACCATACTAACACCATTGTTTGTTTCGCCCATCCACAGACTGCTGTTCGAGCAGATCCATGCCAAAATCGCGCCCTCGACCGGTGTCTCACTTTCGTGGTGTGATAACCACGTCGTCGGCAAAAATCACGACCACCAATGGCAATGGCGACCACCACACGACGTTCACCCTGATCACCACCAAAACGACATCGACCATCAGCGAGTCGCAATCGGAAACCACCTCCACGGTAACCGATCCTCGGAGCGGCCCCGGCCCTGGACCAGGCGGAGGCGGAGGAGTTCCCCCCGGAGGAGGAAGCGGAGGTGTGGCCGCGGCAACCAACAATCCCAAGGACCAGCTGATGCGAATGGGAAAATGTTCGTTACTGTTTGAGGAAAACTACTGCCTGAATGGTGGCAAATGCTACAACTTTACCATCGCGAACTCCACGATGCCAACGTGCGAGTGTGCCGATGGCTTCATGGGTGAACGGTGCGAGTCAAAGTACTTGGATGGGACTTACCTAAGTATGCGTAAGTCCAAGATACACATCGAAACGGCCAGCATCTACTATGGCGCGTTTTTGGCACTGATAGTAGTCCTAGTGTTGCTATACTTCCTGCATTGTTTCCAATCGTCGACGTCGGTTTGCTCCGAGAGCAAACTGCTGCTGAAGAAGAGCAAGAAGGTGGTGAGTTAGCTGCTGCTATCGTTTTCTACTGATAATGCTTTAGCCAATCGTGGTCTAAAATCTCGAATCATCACCTTTTTGCACACAAAACCACACAATCACACTGAAATCGGACAGTACGTCCAGTTGGGGCGTATTGATTCATTGTTTTGTTGCCGTTAATGAATCTAGACTAGACTGGAGTATACAGGATGAGATCCCGCAACAATCGAAACAGGGACGATAAAGTACATTGAATTAAGGCAAAATCGCAAATAGTGCGACAAATTATGGACAAATTTAGAGAGCTTTTTCTTTTGTAAATGTTATATTGTTAAGGCTTTGCCTTGATTGAACGCAGAGCAGTAAGCGATAGGAGAGCAATCGGTAGAATTGAAATCTGAAGCCGCTCGTTCGAGTTTGTAGAACGACCTTTTGAGCGGCACTCTCCCGGAATAGACATAAATGACGGATTAATTCGAGGGATGTACCACAAACGAAACCACGATCGAGCCATGTGTAAAGATTTGTAGCAATATTGGCCAGTGTAGTTTATTATTTTTTGTATTGCATGCAGGTCTTGCATGGGAATGATTATGGACGACGAGATGGTTGCAAGTCTAGCATAGCTAGATCGGAGGTTTTAGGACGAATCTTTCAGAGTAATCTCTATATTTGATCAAGAAAAATTGCGCTGGTACATTCGCAAAAAAAAAAACAGTTGGAAGGACAAACACAAAACCACAAGTAGCAAGAGAGAATGCGTTGCTAAATTATTATCTAAAACAAAATCATTATTTTCTGCTTCTGCGTAGTAGTTTCCCACTTGTATAAATTAGTCACCATAAGTATTCCCATAGTGTTTAAGAGAAACTAGCATTGGCTTTGTAGACTTAAGAGCTATAGTTTAGAGATTATTGTTATCGTTTAAGAACCAAAATTATCGCTTCCAGTGTCAAACAACCAACCAACAACATAACAAAAGTTCAAAACAGACGGCAAAACTAAAACCTATAACTAACTACAGAATAATTGATGTTTAATTTCAATTTGAAAAATCGAAATCAGAAATACTCATTCGGATTCCAATAGCCCAGTCGTAAATTCAGTTTTTTTTGTTTTGTTTTTGGAAATGTCAATTTTGATTTTCATCCCCAAACCAGACCATCATCCCAGCACTTATGAGCCAAAGAGTACGTTTTAGTACTTTTAGAATTAGTAAGAAGTTGCTTATGATTGTTTTTTTTCTCTTTGCGCAATACATATAGTTTATACTTATGAAAAATATATAAATATTTCCTTATACGACCTCTCTTCGTTTGTACGGCGCTTTTATTGAAACATATGATGTATGGGATAGAAAAACTTACTTACCTATATGTTTACAAATCGTGTTCCGTACTTTCCCATTCATGGATATTGTGTAAGGTTTATCCTGTCGATTGCACTAAATCTTAACGAACATTCAAAAGAAAGGAAAAGAAGTAGGAAGCGCGAGATGCAAAAATTGTCGAATCAGTATTACACGTATTAATCCGTTAGATTTTTTATTTGTACATGTATCTACTTGTATCACTAAACATGTGTATTCTTGCTAGTGAGACACAAACAAGGATCGGTATAAACGATTCAATGCTCTTTTTTTATTATTCGAACAGTGTGTCAAAAGGCCTAGAAACCAGTTTGATTTCAGGTGATTTTTTTTTGTTGGGAACTATTCTCGCAAATCGCGTAACGTTCAGTTTAAATTGATGTTCAGAAAATTTTAGTATATTACCTATACGAATTTGGAAGTACACATTGTTCAATCAATCTTCCTTCGCTTTTCAAATCTTCATAATTTAGTATGAATACCTTTGACGAGTTACGACGTCTGCTGCCAATGCATGTAGTATACAATATACAATTAAAATATAGGTAAAAAAGCAGAAAGTTTCCAACAAAAAAAATCAAAGTAAAAAAGCTTTTAGTAAATTTACTGTTTGAATCAACCCATTTTCATCTTTCTGGAGTTTAATACTCATCAACCATAAATTTGCACTAACCCTCTAACAAAACATAAATAAAACTCAAAATCGTTTGGTTCCTATCAACTAATACGTTGAACATTAAATTATAAAGCATCACAATCATTGCTAAAACATCACAAACAATTATAAAATATTAAACAAAATAATGGGAATATTTCCAATTTCAGTAAATGATGAGAACTATTCTCCGATTCACGTACATTCCAATCTTATTTAATATAGTTATGCGATTAAAATAATTAAAGTATATATATTTAAATACCAGGACAAAACTACTTATGATAAACCAATACACTATGAAAAAACTTATTATGTTAGATTTAGATCTAAGAAGAATGAGAGATGTTTAAATCTATGACAGTTTCAAACGGAAACCGGTCGTGTGCACCGGGAACAAAGTCACGTAAACTATAACTAAAGGACACACTATACTCATTTTTACACGCTTAATCGCCTTATCGGAAATCGAAAATCAAAAATAAACTGAAAATAACGAGCCACTTAATAATGTGAACATTGCCTTCTATTGAAAACGAAAAACAAACATTTAAACGCGAATAACACACATAAAATACATCTACTGGATAAACAATAATGCAAAATTATGCATATTTCACCATAGACTGTCAACTCTACTTTTGTAGAGATAATTCTTCCGCCCACGAGAATCTGAAAAAAAACAGTTAAGTATATACATAATAGATGTTGCTGAGACAGCAGTACTTACTCTTTTGTTCTGTCAATTTTGTATCATACATACCTACTACAAGAAATAGGTAACGATTATCTTTTGCTAATATTACTCTCTCTTATTGTAAACATTTTTTAATATCAATATAGATTCTATTGATAGTACTGACACAGGATCAAACTGAAAACAGATATGTTTCACCCTCAAAAAAATGTCAGCGGATTTCGAAG